>NW_021940764.1:127999-133136 GCF_001715985.3 Manacus vitellinus | reverse complement strand
CATGAAAGAAGAAATTCCTGGAATAAGAAAGTTAATCTCCCACGGGGCTGATCCCGAAAGGCGGCGCTTGGCATCCCCGCCTGCGCCAGGAGCGCAGCCAAGCTGCCGGCCCAGATGTTGGCAGCTGGACGGAGCGTCATGAGACGAGCGCTCGGCGTGACTTAACTTTCAGAAAGCTGCCGGTTCCTCCAACCTGGGGCCCGTTTACACTCTGTGCAGGGAAGACACCCCAGGAGCTGAGCCCCACCTGTGCTCAGAGCTGTGTCAGGCACAGCCCAAGCAGAGTTTTGTCCCCCAGCCCATCTGGGCTGTCCAGGGAAGCAGCCAGGGCTCCCTGCCCGAGGTTATCCTGGGGTTGGGCTTAAACGAGTCAGTATTGTAACTGGCAGCAGGGAAAACCTTCCCAAACCAGGCAGGGAGGAGTCACCATCAGAGGTGGCACCCAGGGGCTCACAGCACCAGGACAGGGGCTGCCAGGTGATGGCCAGCACTGGCCCTTCCCACAGGCTGGCAGTGGGGTCAGAGCCACAGCCTGCTGCCCACCACATCCTCCCAGGATCCGTGCTCTGGTCTCCCTTTGGCACCTCATGCCATGGCTCCTGCAGCTCAGGGCTCCTGGCCCAGCTCCTGGGGGCCTGGTTAAAGTCCACAGCAAAGCCCCAACCAAAGCCCCCTCCCTCGTGGGTGTTATTTGCTTTTTGCTTAATCTGTCCACTTTTTCCAGGAAATGGCTCATGCCCTTGAAATTTGAAACACGAACCCAAAGAGACCCAAAGGACCCTGCACAGAGCAGTGCCAGCGCCAGCTCTGATGGCACCAGCCACGGGGCTGTGGTGCAATGCTGGTGGCAGCGCCCGGCCGGGGGCGCGGGGGCTCAGGCAGGGATGTTCCTTCCTTCCTCTGCATTTCCATGGGGACACACAAGGAAGAGCTGGGCAGAAGATTTGGCACCGGTGGGGACCACTGTGCTGAATTCCTTGCACCTCCACACTCTTCTCTCCCGCCGTGGAAAGGCAGGACAGGGAGGCACCGGCACTGCCTGCTCTGCCCCCGCAGGGGAAGCCCTCACCGATCCCAGCACAGCCAAACCCCCCTCCTTCCCCCGCCAGACGCCTCCAGAGCATCAAATCTCCCAGCTTAAATAAAACCAGATGCCAATAACATTTTCATAAGGTCACATGAAAATCCGGTGCCTCCAGGCTGTGAGACGGCTCCTGCCAGCGCTCGGGACCCGCAGTCCCCAGCTCGCATGCTCCAGCATCCCTCCCTGCCACAGGGATCTCTGCTGTCCTTGGGGTGACTGTCCCTTGCTAAGTGACACACGGCAGCTCAGGGAACCTCTTGCCTGCCTGGGACCAGAAAAGTCCTCACACTCAGCAAAAAGACACGGGAAAAGCAACGTGTGTGGAACCCGGAGCTGCCACCCACTACCCTGCCCTGGTGCAGCCCAACCTGCCACCTCATGCATGGCCACCACCACCCTGGAGGGAGGGAGGGAGGGCAGGGGGGGCCCTGCTTGACCAAGTGTTTTAGCACTCAGATATGAGTCTGCTCAGTTTGGGATGGAAGTGGGTGCCAAGAGGATGGGAAAGGGTGCTACCCTCGCTGGCCACACAGACCTGCCACCCATCCCGGCAGGAGGAGGATTCCTGCCCGGCCTGTGGACGGGGGACACAAACGAGCCATTCAGCGTCGCCTTCAATTAACAGGAGCCACAAATGAGGTTGGTCACGTGCCGAACTTGTGATTCACAGCACTGAGCCCGAGGGAGTGGTGAAGGGCTCCGGCTCCACCGCGCGGATCCTGTGGGAGCAGAGCCCGGGGCAGCCAAAGAAATCCCGGGACTGTGTGTGTGTGTCCCTGGGGAGGTACAAGTGTCAGAGCTCCAGCCCCACTTCCCTTCTGTGCCACCAGTCCCCTGTGAAGGATCCCACGTGCCTCAAGGGACAGAAGGGGCACATCCACGTGTCTGTGGCCGACATGGCACATGAGCCATGGTGACCCCAGCACCCTCCACGTCCCTGTCCAGCACCCCCAGTGTCACCTGCGGGTGGTCCTGGCAGGGCCATGGCAGCGCTGGCTTTTGGCTCCCGGAGTGCTGGACTTGGCAGGCACTGGCACAGGGAGGGCTGTGCTTGTCTTGCCAAGCACTGGTCCTGGCAGAGTGCAGGGAGCCAGGTATGGAGGTGCCAGGGGCACCAGGCACCTACTGCCCCCTGGGCACCTCCTGCCTCAGTGTCCAATGTGGGCCTCGTGGAAGAGAGATTGGGATGCAGGAGAGGGAGTGAGGGATTCAAATGCAGATGATGATTCCCCACAGATGATTCCTTGCCAGGAGCAGCACTCAGCCTGGAGAAACCAGAGCACGGAGGAACCTCCACCCCAGGGAACAGGTGGGACATGGCAACAGCCTCACCTGCCTAACTCCAGCCCGCCCTCCCTGCCCGTGTGCTGTCCAGCCAGGGCTCAGCCACCGCTGTCCCTCCTGGTCACAGCACGCAGGAAGGAAACAGGATTTGTCCCAGCTTGCAGAGACCACACGGGATGAACACAGCTCCCATGGGGTCAGGTTTTCCCAGACAGAAGCATTTACCCAGCATTAAATCACTCGTCATGTGTGCTGGGGAATATGTCCTCACCTCCTCCTGGCTGCCACACACAGGCTCAGTCACCACCAGCCAGCGGCTGTGCCGGAAAGCCATGGCTGGGACCTCCTGGAGCTGGCCCTGGCACAGGGCTCTGGCTGAGGAGTGGGGTCCTGGAGCCAGACAGAAGCTGGCAAGGGCTGGGAGAGGGAGGCAGGGACAGGGCCCGACACGAGGTGCCCAGACCCACAACCACGGGAGAGGGTCAGGAGGGCAGCCACCCGCTCCCTCGCTTCCTGAGAGTCCCGTCCCCTGCGTGCTGCGGGTCCTGGGTGAGCAGAGAGGCTCTTTGCTGCCGCTGGAGCCGGGAGCCATGTCCAACCCTTCGGAAAGCCCAGCCTCAGCCCAGCCCCCCGATCCCAGCCTCTTCCCTGGAATGCGGAGCCCCCCGGACAGAGCCCCCAGACAAAGTGTTTACTGTATGAGCCGTGCATTAACCGCTTCCCGGCCGCCGGGAACGCTCCCCGGCACCCGCTCAGCCCCGGGGCCACAGCCACAGCCGGGGGCACCTGCTCCCTATGGCCCTGCCCCCAAGTAGGCATTTAATTCTCTTCTGCTGATCCATCAGAGGCCAGGGTGCCCTCGCTGTGCGGGAGTGATGGAGCCTGCAGCCCCCAGCCCCACACTCCCACTGGTTCTGGGCTGCTGGAGTGGGTCAGAGACCCACAGCTGGATGTCCCACCAGACCGAGCAATGTGCTGTGGGTGTCCTGCCCACATCCCACCAGGCTGTCCTGGACACGGGGGTTCCCAGTGCCCTCTTGCCCATCCTGCCACCTGTGACACCACCGGCCATCACGGTGCCCGGTGGGTGACCCGGCTCCCACGGCCACCCACCCATCCCCAGCCAGGCCAAAACACCGCGGGAAGGAAGGGAAAAAATGCAAGTCTGTTTCCTAAAGGCTCTGGGAAAAAATGTTGCATTACACGGGGCACAGCCAAAACCAACAGGGCTTGGCAGCGTGGTGCAGCCCCGGGCCAGGGAGCCCAGACAGCTCCTGCAGGATGTGGGATGAGGACAGACAGGCAGGGCAGGGGGGCTCTGCAATGGACCCCATGCCAAGCACTCTGGGAGAGCTCCTGTCCCTGCAGGGGGGCAGTTGGAGGGGCCCATCCACAAAGGGCACTTCTCACGCTGGGGATACTGGCAGAGCTGCCATGGACCAGCCATGCAAGGAGGGAATGGAGCTGGGATCCAGCCCTCACGGTGGCTAGGGACAGACACTGCTCTAATCCCTTCTGCCCCACAGGGAGCTCCAGGTCACTCTGTGTGGGGACCTAGGGCCAGGAGAACTCATGGATCACCCCGTAGTGGGATGCTGCTCCCCAGCTTCAGGAGACATGGTCCTGGTCACAGCCTACAGGATATGAAAGGGGGAGCATGGCATCCAGACCCACGGATGGACCAGGTCCCCACACTCATCCCCCAGGAGAGGCCCCATTCCCACAGTGCGACCTGCACAGCTCTGGGCTGGGCTCCCACTGTCGGCTCCAATCCCGGCCCCCAGACCCTGCCTGAGCACCAGGGGGATGGCAGGGGGCCACAATCAACACCTGCAAGGGGATCCTGGGGCAGACAGTCATAGGCAGAAAGTACAGGAAGCAGCTCCTTCAGCCCAGCCCTGCCTGCACCCCACTGTCCTGCCCGGACAGACACAGCTCCCGGCAGAGCGCGGCTCAGCGCCCGGTCGGACCTGCCTGCGAGGGAAGCAGGTGCCCCGCGGCCTCTTTCCTGTTTCCTCCCGGCAGTGCAGGCAGAGCTCTCAGCAGCATCCCAGGGAAGGGGCCTCTGTGCAACAGGAGCTTCCCCAGCAGCTGGGATGTGTCCCCAGGGGCCGCGGGTGTCTGCAGGACTCCAGGCTGCCCCTCGGTCCAGGGGCACGTTGCAGCCAGGGGGGCAGAGCAAGTGGTTCCCCACTCCAGCACGTGTGGTGCCACTTGATCGTGGCACTGCTGTGTCCACAGTGGGTAAGGATGGCACAAACGTCAGCCACGTGTACCAGGGCTCTTGCAGCTCTGCTCCCTCCCTGGGACATGCTCCCTGCATTCCCATCCCTGGGCTGTCCCGTCCCATCCTGCCTCTTAGGGTCATGGAATGGTTTGCGTTGGAAGAGACTTTAAAGACCAACTACTAGACCAGGTTGCTCCAAGCCCCGTCCTGCCTGGCTTTGAACACTTCCAGGGATGAGACATCCAGAAATACTCTGGGCAACCTGTGCCAGTGCCTCTCCACCCTCACAGGGAAGAGTTTCTTCCTATCATCTAATTTAAATCTCCCCTTTTTAGTGTAAAACCCTTCCCTTTGCCCTGTAAC
Organism: Manacus vitellinus; assembly: GCF_001715985.3. NCBI lineage: Eukaryota > Metazoa > Chordata > Aves > Passeriformes > Pipridae > Manacus > Manacus vitellinus. The sequence continues at coordinate 128,178 of NW_021940764.1, read as the reverse complement.
AACCTACCCATGTAAAAGTCACTCTTCATCATTTTTACAAGCTCCCTCTAAGTGTGGAAAGGTCCTTGACAAGCCCCGTCCTGCAGCCCCGGCTCTCGTCGAGTGATCAGGGAGCGAACTGGTGCCAACAGGGGGTTGTGCCACTACCATTGTCAGGGAAAAGGACCCCCGGGCACCCA
>NW_021940764.1:121936-125592 GCF_001715985.3 Manacus vitellinus | reverse complement strand
CCTGTGCCCTGCCACGGCCCAGTGGTTTTACCTGGGCTCGGAGGACACCACCCCGGATCCTGGCACCAGCCTCACCACCTCCACCCTGGATGGAGAGGAAGGTAGGCAGGGTGCGATGGGGGCAGCACCCCAAATTCCTGCACCCCAGCATGGAGGGGGCACTCGGAGGGTGGAGGGTGAGGTGTGGGGTGCTGGGGTCTGGGGCTGCTGATGGCACTGCTGTGGCCCATGGCAGGTGCTGGGAACGGGCAGTGCTGCTCACCCCAGCCCTCTCCAGCCTTGCCACCTTTTGCCCCATCACCTCTTTGCTCCTGCAGATGCAGAGACCAGCATGGAACCCACAGGGAAGGTGCTACTGAGCAAACCCCCTCTGGCGAAGGCCTCCAGACGCCGGGACCACCTCGCCAGGGGAACAGCAAAAGGACCAGGCCATGCCCCACCACGCACACGAGGCCAGGTGCCTTTCTCTGGGCAGCATCTCCCTTCCAGCTCCTCCAGCCCTCCCAAAACTCCCCAGCTGCTACCGGGCACCTTGCCATGTCCTTCCCCTTATCCGTGCCCTGCCTGCACACACCAGCCTGGGCACTGTGCCTTGCTCTGGCCCCGAGAGTGACTCCCCTTGGAAAGGAGCCACAGCAGCTCCTGGTGTCCCCCACATGGCACAGCCCGACAGCAGTGCTGGGGCTGGGCCCCCACCCTGGGCTGGAGGCAGCCACGACTGCAGGAGGGTCCCACCTGCCTCCCGGGGCCCCCCGAACCCCACACTGAGCACTCTCTGTCCACCCCAGCAGCACCGACCCACGGCCACCCCAGCAGATCTTCGAGGGGAGCGCAGTGGAAGAGGAATTCCTGCAGATCCAGGTGGTGGAGGGGTCCTGGTCCCCAGGGGGATGAGAGGGGCAGCCTGGGATGGGCACCCTGGCAAGTGGGAGGGACTGGCAGGGAGGGACAGGGATGGTGCTCGGGGGTCTCACACTCAGCCCTTCCTCTCCTCCACACAGACGACAACGAAGGGGCTGCCCCGGGGGGTGCCCCCAGCCCCGGAGATGGACCCTGCCCTCCAGGTGAGGGGTGGGCACAGGGAACCCCTGTTGGACCCAACAGTCAGGTTCAGGTCCCTCAGCCCACGTCTCTCTCCCTCTCCAGGTGCACAACGGCTCTGGCTGTGTCTGCCCCGTGCGCCCTGGCCCTCCCGGCCGTGCCGGCCCTCCCGGCCCAAAGGTGGGGTGGTCCTTCCCAGGGAGGGGCAGGGGTGTGCGGGGGCCCACAGGGACACGCTGCAAGATGCTCTTTTGTCTATGCAAAACTCTTTTTGCTCAGGATTTGGAATGTGGCTTTGGGGTCTGAGTTGGGGGGTGACTCAGGTGGCCACGGGCAGGGGGGCTGCAGGTCCCCCTGGTGGGCTCCAGTGGAGGGAAGTGCCAGGAGCCCGGAGCCAGGGTCTGTCTTTCCTCAACAGGGAGAGAAAGGTGACCGAGGGTTCCCCGGAGAGAGAGGCCAGCCCGGAATCTCAGGAGACAGAGGGAAGTCTGGCAGCCCAGGACAGCCAGGTCACCAGGGTCCCCGGTGGGCCCCCGGGTTCCTCCGGGGCCGGCCGGGACCCCCGGGACCCCCAGGCACCTGGGGAGCCAGGGAGGCCCAAACCCGGCGCCTGCCTCCCTCCCGAGGGATTGGAGAACGAGGTGAGCGCCGGGGCGGGCGACACGGTGCGGCGTGATGCGGTGGCCGCCCGCGGTGTCGCTCGCCGGCTGGACCGGCGGGGACAGGGAGGGCTGGCACGCGGCCGTGCGGGTGGGCAGCCCAGGGGAGGGGGCCAGGGCATGGGACACGGCGGTTCACTGACCCTGCTCTCTCTCCTCTCCCTCCAACCTGACGAGCAGCTGGGACCCTCCAGCCCTGTGGGAAACCCGGGACCCCCAGGCCCCCCCGGGCTGCCCGGCATGCCCGGACCCCCAGGCTACCCAGGCCATGATGGCCCCCCGGGGGTCCCTGGGCGGGAGGGAAAGCCGGGACCCCCCGGCCCTCCAGGGGCTGTGGGACCACCCGGTTTCCCCGGGGCTGAAGGAACTCCAGGGTCTCCAGGCTCGGCTGGGCCAGATGGACCCCCGGGGGCACCAGGGCTCCCAGGACCTCAGGGCCCCCCCGGGGTGCCAGGGCACGAAGGACCCCCCGGTCCCACAGGGCCTGCATCACTCCCTGGCAAACCAGGGCTCCGAGGGGAGCCAGGATTCCCAGGACTAAAGGTAAGGGCGTCCCAGCCCAGCCCATCCACAGCCCTGGGGTGGGACAGGGCATCCAGGCTCACCGGGCCCTTGCCCTGCCCCGGGGGAGCAGCCCCCAGCACTGAGCCCTCAGAGGGCCCTGGGGCAGCCCCAGCCCTGCCACCGTGGGGCCTGGGGGCACACTGGGGCTCAGCCCCCACGCTCAACACCTTGTGCCGTGTGCCCATAGGGAGAGAAGGGTGAATATGGACTGCCAGGCATGCCGGGAAGCCCTGGCCGGACCGGAGAGACAGGGCCCCCAGGCATGCCCGGTCCCATGGGGCCCCCAGGACCACCGGGGGACTACAGGGTGAGTAGGGGGTCCTGGGCTACAGGTGTTGGGGTGGAGGCACCCCATGCTCATCCCACTGTCCTCTCCTTGCAGTGTGACTTGCGCCATGGAGGGCACCGTGGATTGGCCGGAGCACCGGGCCCCAAGGTGAGCTGGGCAGTGGGCACTGGCAGTGGGCAGGTGGTACCCTGGGGCATGAGGCACAGCACGGTGAGGGGGGCTGGGGGACCAGGGGATCCCCAGAGCTGGGTGCTGACAGGATCTCTCATTTTCCTTCCAGGGAGAAAAGGGCGACCCCGGAGAGCCGGTTTGTAGCCACGAGCAGTGGCAGGGGGAGAACTGGTTGGGGGGTGTCCCCACCCCCACACCTGAGTGTGCATCCCTGAGTCCCCTGTGCTGCCTCTGCTCCCCCAGCACCCTTTTCCTCATCCTAGAGGCAGCACCAGAGACCCCAAATGGGCTGAGGCGCAGGGTGGGGGGCGAGTGACACCATCCCCTGAGGCACATGAAAACACACAGGCACACACGTGTGCATACGTGTGCCAGCACACAGTGCACACACACACGCACCCAGCAGGCCCTGTCCCCAGCACCCAGCTCAGGCTCTAATCCTGCCTCTCTCTTTGCCTCACCCAGGGGTGCTGCTACAAGGAACAGGGGTGCAAACCAGGCCACCTCCCCTTCCCCAGCACCGGCAGCCAGCCCAGCTCCTGGGGGTCCATCAGAGGGTACCAGACGGTGAGTGCTCAGGGGGAGGGACCCCAGCCCAGCCTTGGGGACGTGGATCACCCCACCAGCAACCCCGCAGGGCCCATAGCCCCAGCTGGGGTGGAGGAATGGAGGATGGAGAGGGGGAGAATGGAGGGATGGAGGATGGAGGGTTGGAGGATGGAGATCAGTCTCAGTCTTTTCCCTCTGCCTCTGCAGGACAGCAAAGAGGAACCAGAGATTTATGGAGCGATCATCCCCCATGTGAGAGTCACTGCCTGGCTGGGGTCTGCACTGCCCCAGCCTGGGGATGTTAAGCCCTGGGAGGGAACTGGAGTGGGAAGGATGAGGGGCAGCAGCAGGGTGTCTTATAGCTGCCCTGCAAAAGGCAGCAC
>NW_021940764.1:119492-121598 GCF_001715985.3 Manacus vitellinus | reverse complement strand
GTGTCAGAGCACACACACATGTAGGTGTGCACAGCACCAGGGCCCCCCCAAACCTGCCTGTCTTTGCTTCCAGAGGGTGTACCCGGTCCGTGCCCAGCCCCCCTGCAAGCAGCCGGTAAGCCATGGCCTCACTGTCCCTGAGAGTCCCCGTCCCCTCCCCATGCACTGGGAAGGGTGTCCCTGTACTTGTGCCCAGTAGGAGTAACAGGCCCCATTTGCCTTCACAGGTGGCCCCAGAGCCAGGCTGGGCAGCAGGTGAGGGCATTTCCCAGGTGTTCCAGGGGCTCCAGCCTCTTGAAAACACCTTTGTGAAGTCTTGCCTCCCTCCCTGGGTGTTGGGGCCATGTCAGCACCGGTCCCTGGCACTGCCGCTGGCTTTCACCCACTCCCCCCATGTCCCTGCAGGGCCAGCTCCCACGGGAGCACCCAGGCCCTGCACTGGGACACCTTGTGAGCCCCCACCTTCTCTGGGCTCTCCAGATGCCGACACCCGTCAGACGGAGCCATCGGACTGCCGCACTGATCCCCGGGTGTGTCCTGGCTGCGGCCATGGGTGAGCCCCCCCAGCTCCCCCAGGCCCCACAGCAGGGCCCTGACCCTCTGCATCCCCCCAGCGCCAGACGTGGGTCTTCAGGTCCAAGGAGCTGATGGTGAAGGCGAGCGGTGCCGTGCCCGAGGGGAGCCTGGTCTACGTGCAGGAGGGGAGCAGCGCCTTCCTCCGGACCCCCGCTGGCTGGAGCCGCCTCCTGGTACTGTGGAGATCCCTCGAGGGGCTGGGGGCACAGGATCCAGAGCTGGATTTGGCACTGGGGCAGCAGACCCCTGGGAAGGAGCAGGTTTCCCCTAACCTGTCCCTCTGCTCGTGTCACTGAGCAGCTGGAGGATTCGCGGTCGGTCTTGGCTGGTGACGACCCTTCTGCCTCCACCCCACGGTACCAGGTGAGGGACGTGTGAGCAGATGTGGGGTCTGCTCATGTCTCTGCAGGGGGATAGAGCCCTCCTCTGCCTGCCAGGGGGGACAGACACCATGAGACTATCCTCTCCCTCTTCATCCCCCTCTCCTCTCCTCTCCATCCAGGAGGCAAAGCGGGTGCAGACAAGAGGTCCCAACACAGTGTCACCTGTGCAGTCCCCAATGGACTCGCTGGTGAGCCCTACTTATGGTCCAGCTGTGCTGGGAGGGACATGCCATGGGGGTGGGCTGGATGTCCACAGGGCAGTGCCAGCCTGGCATGGGGTCATGTTGGTCTGGAGAGGGTGCCACCCACCCATGGCACAGGGATGGGTGTCCCCAGACTGATCTGAGCTGTGTTATTCCAGGTCCAGAAGGAGGAGGGACAAGGGTTGTCCCAAATCCCACCAACCACCATCGCCCCACGGATCCCATCTGTAAGGAATGCCTGACCCCGGGGGTGGGAGAAGGGGTAGAGGTGTCCAGGGGCCCCCCAGTCCTGGCCAGTCCCCCAGGAGCCTCCCACCCCCTGGGAAGGAGGGAGCAGAGCCCCAGCACCTCCCCACTGTCCCCCAGCTCCGCCTGGCCGCCCTCAATGTGCCCCTGTCCGGCGACATGAGCGGGATCCGGGGGGCCGACCTGCAGTGCTACCGGCAGTCCCAGGAGGCCGGGCTGTACGGCACCTTCCGGGCCTTCCTGTCGGCCCCCACCCAGGACCTGGTGTCCATCGTCAAGAGGACAGACAGGACCCTCCCCATCGTCAACCTGAAGGCAGGTACCCCCGTCCCCGGGAGGGGCTGCGAGTGACAACCCCCCCTCCAGCCCCCAGTGAGCTGTGGTGGGTGTGGGACCCCTGCCCAGTCCTGCTCTGGGGCTGCTGCACCCCGGCCGTGCTCCGTGCTTTTGGGGAGCTGCCAGAACAGAGAGCAAGTTACTGTCCACACGTGGTGGGGACAGGGGCACCCCCCTGGCCCCCAGCTCAGCACCATGACCTGTGCTCACAGGGGCAGCTGCTGGCCAAGTCCTGGAGCTCCCTCTTCGAGGGTCAACCTGGAGCCACCCCACGGGGTCCCATCTACTCCTTCAACGGGCGCAACATCCTGACGGATCCCCTCTGGTGAGTCCTGAACGGTTCCCCCGGTGTGGGAGGGGAG
>NW_021940764.1:99986-117617 GCF_001715985.3 Manacus vitellinus | reverse complement strand
CAGCCCGCGGACGAGAACGCCCGGACGCACAAGGCCGATGGCCCCAAGAAGCTCTCGGTGGAGCACATCTACCAGAAGAAGACGCAGCTGGAGCACATCCTGCTCCGGCCGGACACCTACATCGGCTCCGTGGAGCTGGTCACCCAGGTAAGGGGCAGGGGGGTGCGGGGCTGAGCCCCCCGAGCCCCTCAGGGCAGGTGAGGGGGGCATTAACAGCTGTTTACAAAACACGAAATATCTGCTTATCAACCACAAAACATCTGCTTCCCAAACGGGTGGCACAGAAGAGAGGCTGTACCCTGGGCACTTATGAAGTTCTTCCTTTTTTTTCCCCAGCAAATGTGGGTTTTTGATGAAGACATTGGCCTCAACTGCAGAGCTGTGACCTTCGTGCCTGGCTTGTACAAAATCTTTGATGAGATTCTGGGTAAGGTGACAGATCTCCCGAGTCAGTGAGTGACAGGTTATTAACAGGGGTTGAATGCCTACAAAACTGGATCTAAACAGAAAAACTTATCAAGAACTCATTAACCCTACTTAACAGCAAGCCATTCGTGGGAAACAAAAAAAAAACACCCCAATTTCAAAAATCCAATTACAAACCTGATTTCATTCAGGCCAGACTTCTCCTTTTTCTGTTAATGGTTGGACTTGGTGCCCGCAAAGGTCATTTCCAACCTGAATAATTCTGTGATAACTTGCAGAACTCCTCTTTGCAATTCACAAAATATTTTCATGCCAAGATGATTATTAGTGACATTGCATTGATCTTTTGTGTCCATTCTACTGAAACACTTCATAGTTCTGTCTCGATTTGGAATGCAATAAAGTAACAATATTCTCTTTCCAGTCAACGCCGCAGACAACAAGCAGAGGGATAAAAACATGTCGTGCATTAAAGTCACAATTGATGTGTAAGTTTTATTTCATTGTTGTTTGTTGCCTTCAGCTGTTCTGCAAAGCTGGGGTGGCACTGCAGGGGCTGATCTGAGTTACCCCAAACTTAATCCACTAGCTCTGAAAGCCTTTCTCTTTGCTCAGTCCCCTGGTCTCTTACAGAGGGCTGGCAGGGCAAACGGCTGCTTTTTACTTGCTGCTGTTTTCCATCTCTTCCTGCCTTTTTATCCTGATTGAGCACAGGCAGAGGGTTTTGTGCGTGTCCATTTTAGAGCAGATCTGGGGATTTCTGTGTTGCCTGTCCCCCCTCTGCTGGCAGCTGCTGCACTTGCTGAGCACAGATTTGCTCCCGACGAAATGGTGCCTTTCCCCAGAGCCTTTCTATAACTTGCTTCACAGCTCAGTCGTTTGCAGCCTTAAAAACACATTTTTTATGTTGGGGTTTTTTTTTCCCTCCCCTAGAGAGAATAACACAATCAGTGTGTGGAATAACGGGAAAGGTATCCCAGTTGTTGAACACAAAGTGGAGAAGGTCTATGTGCCTGCTCTGATCTTTGGACAGCTGCTGACTTCCAGCAACTACGATGACAACGAGAAGAAAGTCACAGGTGGGGAAGAAGTTGCATACTGAGCTTGTAGAACGTTGTTGCTTGTTGACAGTTGCCTTTGGATTGTGCTGAAGTGGCCAAACTCCTGTTAGTCTGGGATTCTCTTGGATAGTTGTGGACAAAGATAGTAATACAAGTCTGTGTTCCTTCTAATTCCAGGGGGGAGGAATGGTTATGGAGCCAAACTGTGCAATATATTCAGCACAAAATTCACTGTGGAAACTGGATGTCGTGAATACAAAAAGTTATTCAAGCAGGTAGGAGCACTTCTCATTTCAGAGAGGTTGTACCTGAGGTTTTCTGATGAGACCTTTAGGTTTTGTTTCAAAAATCTAGGCACACCTTCAGTGCATTATGTTTAGAGTAAATTTGACCCACAAAATATAATTCAAAGGAACGATGAAATTAGCACCAAAATCTGGTTTTCAACCAGAGTTTTTGTTAAATTTGAAAGTATCTAGAACTCAAACCAGCTTACTGTTTTTAAAAACTACAGTAGTTACTTGCATGTGCTCGACTTGCAACTCACAAAAGCTCCTTTCCTCAGACCTGGACAGACAACATGGGAAAGGCTGGAGAAATGAAGCTGAAATACTTTGATGGAGACGATTACACCTGTGTCACTTTCCAACCTGATCTGTCCAAATTCAAGATGACAGTTCTGGATAAGGACATCGTAGCACTGATGTCTCGAAGAGTGTATGATATTGCTGGGTCCACAAAGGATGTCAAAGTTTTCCTGAACGGACAGAGGCTGCCTGTAAGTGAGCATTGAAAAGAAACACAAATACCTGCACTTCTCGTGCCATTTAACTGGTGAGGTTGTGTCAAAGCCATTCCTGTCATTGCACACAGCAAAGGAGGCATTCCTGTACCCACTTTGCAGGAGGATGTGCATTAAGTATTTATGGGAGCTGTTATCAACCAGTTGTCTGCTCTCATCCGTGTGCAGGTGAAAGGATTCCGCAGCTATGTGGACCTCTATCTGAAGGATAAGGTCGATGAAACTGGGAATGCACTTAAGGTTATCCACGAGGAAGTCAATTCCCGGTGGGAAGTGTGTTTGACTTTGAGTGAGAAAGGCTTCCAGCAAGTCAGCTTTGTCAACAGCATTGCCACCACAAAGGTAACCTCTCGGTGTATTTAGTCAAGCCAGTGCCAAATTCTTCAGCATTAATATTCTTGGCTATTTCTAAGTGTATGTATTCTAGTAAAAAACAGTTAATATTGCAAAGACTGTGCTAAAACTTTTCAATAGATATTTGTGGGGTTTAATGGCCTCACCCCGGGTCCTTGTCCTGTTTCCTTTAGGGTGGCAGGCACGTTGATTACGTCGCTGACCAGATCGTGACCAAACTCATCGATGTGGTGAAAAAGAAGAACAAAAATGGAGTTGGGGTGAAGCCTTTCCAGGTACAACATCAGAATTTCCCCAGTGGGAAACACAACTCGAGCGTTACTGCCAATTGTAACTCCAGCTTAGAGCATAACTGTGTTGATTTTATAAATAACACATTTCCATTGTACAGATAGTAGATATAGAATTGCTGATTATAGAAGTCTCACGTTGTCTAATTTAAGGCAATTCTCTTTGCTTTGCTGATGTGTTTTGTAATCACTCTTAAGTCAGTGTAGATGCACTAAAACCCATTACCTGTTAGAAAACACCCATTTAGGCTGAGAGATGCCAATTCCTTGAGATCCCAAATCATCTAACGTTGCTCATGAATGTTCATTAGCTGTCCAAAATTCTTCCAGACCATTTAGGAAAATCCCAAACCCTGCAGTGATAACTGAGTCTTTCCTCAATGTGTGATTGATGGGTGAGCTGAGCCTGTACAGAGTGTGATCCTTGCTGTGTTTAACTACAGGTGAAGAACCACATGTGGATTTTCGTGAATGCCTTAATTGAAAACCCAACCTTTGACTCTCAGACTAAGGAGAACATGACTCTGCAGGCAAAGAGCTTTGGGTCCACCTGTAAACTAAGTGAAAAATTCATTAAGGGTGTAAGTACTGATTAAACACGGACAAGCAGGATGTCTGTAAAACTTTGTAGCAAAAAATTCCATCACTGTTGTGGCTTTCCCCACAGCTGTTTGGGCTTGGGTTTTGTATTGCAGGCAGTTGGCTGTGGCATTGTTGAAAGTATCCTAAACTGGGTAAAATTTAAAGCTCAGAACGAGCTGAATAAGAAATGTTGTGCTGTGAAACACTCCAAGATTAAGGGTGTCCCTAAACTGGATGATGCCAACGATGCTGGTAAGTGCTTGACATCCTTTATAACCAATTCATTCAAAAACAGTTAAAACTTGGTTGTTAAATGAAAGATTTGTCTCCTAAGGAAAAGTGAGAAAACCTGTAATTATAGTTTTACCCCCATTTTATGGCCCTGTTTACTATGTTTATCCCCATTTACTGTGTGCAGTGCAACAAAACCTGTGTTAGGAGATATTTATCATTCAGTTGTGAGTGTGCAGGCTTCGATTTCACTTCTTAATTAGAAAACTGACTCGATTTTCTTCTTTTTTTAGGCAGCAAGAATTCTCTAGATTGTACGCTGATCCTGACTGAGGGAGATTCAGCCAAAACTCTGGCTGTCTCTGGTCTGGGAGTGATTGGCAGAGACAAATATGGAGTATTTCCTCTTCGTGGGAAAATCCTCAACGTCAGAGAAGCTTCTCATAAGCAGGTTGGGTGGAAAATGGTTACAGTTACGTGATGGAAGGTGTGGTGTGGTTTGTGTAACCAGTTGGTGCAGCTGCTCACCTGGAGCACTGCAGCTCCAAGGTGAAGTGTCTGCTCTCACCTTGAGCCTGCCTTGCTGGTTAAGTGGGAATATCGATTAAGTCCTGTTTGGTGTTTTGCCCGAGGGGATGATGTTTGTGTTGTGGACTGGAAAATGTTTGGAATGATGCAGAGTGATTTAAGCACTGAAAACGATAGGTTTCTAAACAGCAAAAAACCACCAGCAAGACAGAACTCGGCCAACGATTCACTTATGGGTAATTTTATACTTTCTTGAGCTGCTTTTTGAGCCTGAAAGGCAAGTTTTTGTCCTGTGTGATGTCTTTCAGATCATGGAAAACGCCGAAATCAACAACATCATCAAGATTGTGGGTTTGCAGTATAAAAAGAACTATGAAGATCAAGAATCTTTAAAAACTCTTCGCTATGGAAAGATTATGATCATGACAGATCAGGTTAGGTTCATTTAAATTGAAAATTGGGAGAAGATAATAATTAACTCTTAAATGAAGAGAAAATAAGAAAACCATGCTTTTCTCCCACTGTTGTACCTAATTCTCTGTGTTTGTCTCTTTTGCTCATTCTGTATTTTAGTGGGTCATAATATCATTTCAGCCACAAAACAAAAAAGTAGAGGGGGGACTAACCACCAAACAGCTAAAGTCTGCTGATTCAAGGTCCTTGAGCAGTCCTTGACACCTTTTTTCACCAAAAATCTGCCTTTTTGGTTCCTCTCAATTTTCAGCAGTCAAAAACCACATGGTCACCTTTTTAGAAGTGAGTTAATAGGGTCAGTTAGGTGGAATTATAGAACCATTTGCTGTTAAGCCAACAATTGTCAGTCCCATCATGCCCCTGATAAAATATGGCTTTTCCTTTTTAATTCAGGATCAGGATGGGTCACACATCAAAGGTTTGCTGATTAATTTCATCCATCACAACTGGCCATCTCTTATAAGACACAACTTTTTGGAAGAATTCATTACTCCCATCATAAAGGTGAGGCTTGGGGGATGATCAGGTGAATGGGTGAGGATTGACAGCTCCAAATCTGCCTCTAATTTCACAGTTAAAATATTTCTCTATCGCAGGCCTCTAAAAATAAAGAAGAAATTGCATTCTACAGCATTCCTGAGTTTGAAGAATGGAAAAGCAGTACACAGAACTACAACTCATGGAAGATCAAGTACTACAAAGGTTTGTAAAAACTTAATATGGTGAAATTCAGTGGTCCAAGTCAGAGGATTGATGATTCGAGTCAGTCCTGCTTTGCAGAAAGGTTTGGATCAGGTGTGTTCTGTGTCTCTTCCCTCCTAAGACATTCCAGTTACATTTCAGATATTTACGTGAGTTACAGACAAAATCCAAAAGTACAACGTGCCACTGCTCACTGAATTGTAATTCTTATGACTTTTGTGATACATCTCATTCTGAAGTTTTCAGAAAGTCATCTTCACACTGTCCATTCATGTGATACATCACAGAAACTGGGCACAGCAAAATATTTCTTTGAACTGCAACTTAATTTAAGCAAAAAGTCGTTAGGATTAACTCTGCTGTCCCTGCAGGTTTGGGTACCAGCACATCGAAGGAGGCCAAAGAATACTTTGCAGATATGGCAAGACACCGAATTGGCTTCAAATATTCAGGCCCTGAAGATGATGCTGCGATCACCCTGGTAACTAACACTTGATTTAATTGCTGACTTACTACCTTTGGTATTTCACCTTGTAGAGTGCTCGGTATTTTCTCTTAAAATGCTCTTGGAGGCCCGTGGGCTGGAGACAATCTCTGGGTTACCAAGGCTACGGATTTAGTCGAACCAGGAGCAGCAAATCTGCCCCCAGACCTCAGGCCAAGAGTAGCCTTTTAATGATGGGCTTTAAATATAGCTCAGAACAAACTAATCACTAGAAACCAATTGACATTTTCAGGCACAATAGTAAATATTTCTCTAACATTTTTCTGCATGTTTTCTGCTGCAGTTTGCTCCAAGTTAGATCTCCCCTTTTTCCCCCCAGTGCGAAACAGTGGATTAAAACAGTCCTGATTTCTGTGAACTTCACCTTAGGGAACCCTTGACTCAAACATTCAGAGCTGTTAGGCAATGCCAAAAAATCGAATTTTCCCCCAAAATATTTATCTCCCCCCAAATCTGCTTTAGTTTTCTGCTAATACATTAAAAACCTATAAATTTAAAACTAACTACCCCATCTCCTACAAACTGGTGGAAATTATGCTCTTAATATGTTTAGCTACAGAAACCTTTTATTGCACTTGGGCTCTTAAGCCAGCCTGTTTAGCACGTTATTCTCCTGGGCAAGCTCTTCCTTTCTTTTTCTCGACTGATCCAATAATGCACAACTGCAGAATGTTCTAGAATCGAGTTACTTTTCCTTTTGTAACACCCAGGCCTTCAGCAAGAAGAAGATAGAAGAGCGAAAGGAGTGGCTGACTAATTTCATGGAGGATAGGAGACAACGGAAGCTGCACGGTCTGCCAGAGGTAAAAGGGTTATGTTCACAAGCAAACTGGTTCCCAGTCCCTGCCTGGGGCTGTTCTCAGCTTCATCCCAGCACTGCACACGGCTCAGTCACTGAGTCAGGCCCGGAATTAGAGGACGTTGAAAATGTGTCAGGGTTTTGCAGAGCAGCTTCTTCTCTGCCCTTATCAGTGTAGCCTCACTGTCAATTATCCAGCGGTTAATTTCCTTTTTAACTCTTATCTTTCAAATTGCTTCATCAATAGGGAAACAATAGCTCGAGCAGGACCAGACGAAGACTTTATTTCCCAAAAAAATGGGCCTGCATCATGGCAAATGTTTCCCTTTGCCATGCAAGGAGTGTCAGGGCTCAAGCTGTATTTAGCTGGTCTTACAAGAGTTCCCATTTCAGTGAAACTAGCCAAGAGCAGATTAGGCCCTGTTAAATTAAGGCAATCTTCCACTTGATTTTCTTAGGAATATCTCTATGGGAAAAACACCAGTTACCTGACATACAACGACTTCATCAACAAGGAGTTAGTGCTGTTCTCAAACTCGGATAATGAGAGATCAATCCCATCACTGGTTGATGGTAAGTGATTTCTAGGTAGTGATTCTGCATGGCGTGTCCCTAGAACTTAATAAATGGGTGTTTGATGTCCTGTCAGACTCAGGGAACCCACTGATTTTCAGGATCAGTATCCTGAAGCCTGTTTTCTGCTGTCCAAGCTTTTTTCAACTTTGGATTAGGTGTCTTGTCCATTTTGTGGTATATTATTGCAAATACCTTACTCACCTGGTGCAGGATCTCTGGGTGGATAAGTAGTTCTTGTGTCTCTAGAGAGCAGAAGCCAAGTGAAACACATCACATGTTCTAACCACGAGGTCTTTTCTTTTTTGTACAGGTTTGAAGCCGGGTCAGAGGAAGGTTTTATTCACCTGCTTCAAACGAAACGATAAGCGGGAGGTGAAGGTGGCTCAGCTGGCCGGTTCCGTGGCTGAGATGTCCTCATACCATCACGGTGAGGTAAGGACCTGCCTGGGCCTGCAAAACACTTTAAATGAAAGACAAAAAGCCCTTCTGCTGGCATGACAGTGGCAATGCCTCTGAAGCAGAATTAGGAGTGTGAACACCAAGTCGAAGTGGCTGTTTAGCTGCTTTTAATGCTCCAAAATTAATTTAATCTGAGGTTGGTCACTCTGCCTGCCCTGCCTGGATTTCATGGGAGCACAGTTTGTTCCAAAAGAAGAACAAGAAAAACTTGCTTTATTTGGGATGGATCTAGGCAGAAGTTAATAACCTTTCTGCCTGTACCAGGTGAAGTTAAGCACTAAAACAAGATTCCCTGTAGAGACCCAACAGAATCTTTCACTGGAGGTTTCAGAGCAGGTAGACAGCAGTAGAGCCGTGGGTCACTAGGACATTTCTAGTCACCCTGAAGCATTCTGCACGCTCAGCTTTGCACCTTCCTTCGTTTCAGGCCGCCCTGATGATGACCATCATTAACTTGGCTCAGAACTTCGTGGGCAGCAACAACCTCAACTTGCTGCAGCCCATCGGTCAGTTTGGCACACGGCTGCACGGGGGGAAGGACTCTGCCAGCCCTCGATACATCTTCACCATGCTCAGGTCAGCATTACAGGGTTCTTACTGTCCGAAAGACTCTTAGCAGGACCCAATCTTACAGCAATTAGACTGAAAAATGAATTGACTTTTCCCCTTTAAAACTTTGGGCTGCTTGCATGCCCAGAGTAGCAGCAATTGAAGTGAGATCTGGGTGCTAGATTCAGGTATGGAAGCTTGGTTATCAGAGCAGAGAATATGGAAATGGAAGCAGGAACAAAAAAATTCAGCAAGTTTCTTTTTTGCATGTCCGTCATGTTCTGTAATGAGAATTTGGGCTTGAATTCCCTTCTCCATTCCAGTCCCCTGGCACGACTGGTGTTCCCACCGATGGACGACAACATCCTGAGGTTCCTCTATGATGACAACCAGCGTGTGGAGCCAGAGTGGTACATGCCCATCATCCCAATGGTGCTGGTCAACGGGGCTGAAGGGATTGGCACTGGCTGGGCCTGTAAAATCCCCAACTTCGATATCAGGGAAGTTGTGAATAATATCCGTCGGCTGATGGATGGAGAAGAGCCACTGCCAATGGTAAATAATTAAAAACCAAATGTCCCACTTGTTGGTTTATCGAGCTCATGTTGAGCATTTGATGGGAATGCTTGAAAACGGAAGCATCTGCACAAAGCTGAATCCAGTGTTTGTTCTGCTCAGCTTCCCAGTTACAAGAATTTCAAAGGCACCATAGACGAGCTGGGGCCTAATCAGTATGTGATTAGTGGTGAAGTGTCCATCCTTGATTCTACAACCATCGAGATCACCGAGCTGCCTGTCAGAACATGGACACAGGTAACAGACAGGGAATTTGCCCTGGGAATGTATAGTCTGCCTTGTAAAGCAAAAAGGGGCTAGTGGGGTTTGGGTCTGACTTCGTTTCTTTTCTCAGACTTACAAAGAGCAGGTTCTGGAGCCGATGTTGAATGGGACTGAGAAGACCCCCCCTCTAATCACAGACTATAAAGAATATCACACAGACACCACAGTGAAGTTCATCGTGAGGATGACTGAGGAAAAACTGGCGGAAGCCGAAGCTGTGGGGCTGCATAAGGTCTTCAAACTCCAAACAAGTTTAACATGCAACTCCATGGTATGTGACAGATTTTGCTGAAGGAATTTCTTGGTTTAACTCAGACTCTGTGGACAGCTGCAGTCGTTGCGTGAAACAAAAATCCTCTTTGGCATTAACCTATTCACTTCGATTTTTCTGCTGTTACTGGTTTTAAATCAGCTTTCAAAGGTCAAGAGCCTGGCTTGGGCGTGGGCCCAGAGTGGATGGTTTGCCTGAAGGAGGCAAAGTGATCTGAAATCACAGTTTGCAGAGCCCTTTGAGCCAGCAGCACGGGCACTGAGCGTCTTGCTCCTGACAATGTGTGAAGCTGGATACAAGATGTTGGTCCTGCACAGAGCCTTAAGATCAAAGTAACCTTAACCCTGCTATGGGTATTCAAAAACGTTGCAATTCTAAAGTTGTCTCTGCTGCTGTGCTCACAAACTGAAGTAGCTTCTCAAGTAACACTGATAAGTTTGATAATTTGTCAGTTAATAATTGAGTGATATCATCACACCTGTGTTACTGTTAATTTTCAGTGGGTTTGGAATCAGTTTTATCATCATAATGCCCATGTTCCCTCGTTTTCCTCCAGGTTCTCTTTGACCATGTCGGCTTTCTCAAGAAGTACGACTCTCCCCAGGATATTCTTAAGGAATTCTTTGAGCTCCGGCTCCGATATTACAGTTTGAGGAAGGAATGGCTTATTGGGATGCTGGGTGCTGAGTCTGCAAAGCTGAGCAACCAGGCTCGCTTCATCCTGGAGAAAATAGATGGCAAAATCGTGATCGGTGGGTGTCGTTCTTGGTGACTGGGACTGTGAACTGGGAGAACTGGGTGCCCCCTTGAGCTCTGTCAGCACCCACTCAGCCTCGGGCTGGCTCTTACAAACCACACCAGAGCTTATCTCTGTTCCGGTGACATGCAAGAGGAAAATGCTTTCCCAGAGTATCCTTGGTCTGTGTGTGACAATTTTTTGAGAGTAGGATTTTTTTAATAATTTAGCAATAATTTCTATCTATTTCCAACTCAGTAGGAGTAAGAGTTAATTGTGTGTGGTGTTAGGAAGGGGCAGTGTTTGCCATGAAATGCATTCTTAAGAACCCATATCTCTGTCCACTGTCTTTGTGAACCTCTGCAAAAATATTCCAAATCATGTTCTCAGTGGACCGAGGGTTCAAACTTAGAAGATACCCAAGTAGCAGCATCTGAGAATCATGAGCTAGAAAAAGAAGCAGATCTTTGTTCCCAACATTCACATTTTGCAATCCACTTTTCCCCCCTCGGTGTTAAAGCCGGGCTGTGTTTCGCTGCCTTCACGGAGGATGAGGCCAGACAACGTGTCATAAGATGCTTTGTGGTTTGTGTCTGAAGGCAGCCCAGTAATCCCAGCAGCCGAGTCTGTCTGAGCTCAGGAAGAGAAATAATTCCCTTGAAATGCATTTTCTTGGTTGTTTTTTTTCTTTTTTTTAATAAGTAGTTCCAAGGCTGCCAGAGCTGGTTTCATTTGTATTTGTGTCTCATGGTTGATTGCTTCTGATGCCTTAAAAAGGAGCAAATTCCAGCTGAAGCATTTCCAGTGGTTGGGCACTCAGAGCATAAATTTCCCAGGTGATGTCTAATGAGGTGCAAGCTATACCAAGCTACCAGGGCTTTTTTCCTCCACCTGCCTGTTATCATGAAACCTGTTTTATACCATCACACCTTTTTTTCCAAGTTCAAAAACTACTTAAAGCGGGGGAAATGCCTATGGAAACAAAGAAAAATATTTACAGTGCTCTGGCAGCTACAGGACCAATGCTACCCTGACAAATCACCTCCTAAGTAGGAGCTTTTCAGGTGTTATCCAGGCTCCTCCACATGTCCCAGCTGTGATGAGGAAAGGCTGGTATGGAGTCCTGTAGGATGCAGGGATCCAAAACATAAAGCTCATCAGTCGCTCCTGATAGCAAGTGGTGGTCACTGAGTGACAATCCTGAAATGTCTGTTTGCAGAAAACAAACCCAAGAAAGAACTGATTCAGCTTCTCATCCAGAGAGGGTACGAGTCTGACCCGGTGAAGGCTTGGAAGGAGTCACAAAACACGGTAATGCCTCGGTCATCCTCAGTACACCCAAGCTGGCTCTGAGGCTTCATAATCCATACAGAGGCCTCAGGTCCTTTTCTGTCCACAGGATTCAGGGTATTTGTTGACAATGTTTGTTTCAAATCCATATTCAGGAAGAAGAAAAGGAAGAGGAGGAGGAAGAGGGTGACAAAGAACCAGCTGCAGCTTCTGGCCCAGACTTCAACTACCTGCTGAACATGCCCCTGTGGTATCTGACCAAGGAGAAGAAAGATGAGCTCTGCAAGCAGAGGGATAACAAAGTATGTGCCTTCCTTTGCTTATTAAAAGTGTTAAGTTCATATATAATGTGGGGGGGGGGTGGTTTTTTTTTGGATGGTGGATTGAAATATGTGACTAATGATTGTCATTTATGATTCCCTTTAGCAAAAGGAGCTGGAAAACCTCAAGTGCAAGAGTCCCTCTGACCTGTGGAAGGAAGACCTTGCTGCCTTCGTTGAGGAACTCGATGTATGTCGATGCTCAGTGCAGATGACCCACTCCCTCATCTTATCCACCAGCTCTTTATTGACTTTTGGGGGTTTTCTGTGTTATTTTGTGCTCCCCTCTGCAGGCAGTGGAGGCCAAGCAAGCACAGGATGAGATGGAAGGGATTGCTGGCAAACCTCTGAAGGTGAAAGGAGGGAAAGCAAAGGTGAAGAAGGCCCAACTGCCAGAAGTGATGCCATCCCCTCATGGTGTCAGGGTTGTTCCTCGGATCACTGCCGAGATGAAGGCAGAAGCAGAGAAAAAGAAAACTAAAAAGAAGATAAAGGTACAAAGGAACATTCCAAATGCTTAGTCTTTCTTTGTATTTTCTTCAATGCAGTCCTAAAGAAATGCAAGTCCTTGTTAGCTGGACTTGTCCTGCTGAAGCAGCTGTTCAAGGAGAGGGACAGAACCTTGGGGCTTGGGGAGCACTGGGAAAGGGGGTGTCAGTCTAAAGGACAACAATTCACTAACGTATCAGGAGATGGCTTAGAGGGAAATCTTGACACATCACAGTGTTGGGGTGGGTTGGTAGCTCAGAAATGGAGAGGCAGGTGCAAACATGGTTGTTCCAGGTATCTTGGGAATTTGATAAACCCTTTAGCAGGCAGGAAGCACAGCCAGTAAATTCCCTTCTCCAGAACAGCCTTTGCATTCCCAGCAATGCTTTCAGCCAATTAATGCCATCATTGTTCTCCGTATCAAGGAGATGAAGAAGATTGAACTCTTTTTATAGAACTAGTTGAAATTGTGCCATTCAGTCATTTCCAGCAGAGAAAACTAACCCACCCCCTCACCTGTTTGGCCCTGGAAACCTTTCCTCCACATGGTTCCACCCAACAGTTTTTTTCCAAATAACTTCCACTGTTGTTTTTATCCCACCCTGTCCAGCTCTGCATCCTCATCTTCCCCCAGGGCTGTCCCAGTGGCAGGACTGGAGCACTCAGGAGTGGGGCCTGAGTTCCTGTTTTTGTTCCTGTTGGGTTTTGCTGTTTTAGTCACCTGATTTGGGGACAGATCCTGTCTGATTTGCAGATCCTGCCTGTAATCAGTTCCACACACAGTTTGTTTCACAGAGTCAGGTTTCTTGTATCACTAACTCTTCCACGTCTAAAATAAGCAGCTCCTTCCTCCATCACCCCCCGTGCCTCCTCTCCGGGAGCTGACTCACTGTTTGGTATCTGCATCTGCAGAGTGAAAAATCTGAATTTGATGAGAATCAGGATGAAAACACATCCGGAGAGAAGGAGCCTTCAGGCCTGAAGCAGAGATTAGCACAGAAGCTGAAGACTGAGCCAGGTAAATGCTTTGATGTCATTCCCTCAGTAGAAAGGGAGGGGAAGGGTTGTCAATTTGGTTATTTGACCTCTTCCTGAAGGTGGTGACCAACACCTGGGATCGGGAGTTTTGGAAAAACTAGGGGAGAAAGAGGTCCTGGATAACAGTCAAGCGGGATAAATTCCTATTTCTCTTTGTTTAAGCCAGAATCCTCTGAATTTAGTGTATTTCTAAGCTGAGTTTGAACTGCTGATCCTGAAGTACACATGGAAGTTTGCTGGCTCATCCTGCCTCCCACTATTTTTCAGGAGCTAAGAGACAGGCCACTCTACCCTTCAAACCAATAAAGAAAACCAAGAAACGAAACCCTTGGTCTGACTCAGGGTCTGATTCAGAGTCTGATTTTGAAGCACCTCCTCAAAGGGAACGAGTGGTTCGTCAGGCAGCAGGTGAGTGAGGACACGGCTGCAGAGAGGGATAATCTGTGAAGGAGAAAATGGAACAGACTATTTAGGGAGATCCCAGAGCCTCAGATCACATTCAGAAATGATTTTTAAAAGGCTTCTTTATTTTACTGTCGAAAACAATTAAATATTTCTACCATTTGTGCACACATTCAAGGGAAAGCAGAAAAGGGCATCTAGAGCAATATGGTTATTTGGTTTAATTACACAACTGTCTTGGCAAATTAAACGTGTTGTGGGTGAGGTTGGAAGCCTCCAAATGACAGAACACACTTGTCATTTGGAGTCTTCTCCCTGGCAGTCTCAGCATCTGCTTGTTTTTATTCAGATCTTTATTTTTTAATAACTGCAGCTAAAATATTGAAAAAGAAGCTGAGCTGCATATTGCCAAATGTGTAAAATAACACATCTGTGTCCTTCCATCAGCCAAAGTCAAGACCATGGTCATTTCTGACTCAAATTCCTCCAGCTCTGATGAGGAGTCTGAGTTCCAGGGTGACAGTGCAGGCAGCTCTGACTCGGATACAAACTCCAAGGAGAAGCCTCCTCCCAAGCCCAGAGCTGCTCCCAAGTGAGTATTTCTCCACAACCACTGAAGATTGGTTGTGCTTAATGCTACACATAAATTCGTAGCTCTGGTTTTTTTCAAGGCACCTATTTAGTGCATCATAAACTGAACAAATACTCGGGGTTTTGTCTTCCAGGGAAAACACTGAAAAAGCAGTGAAAGCTCCCAAGAAAAAGGCAGAGCCAAGCGCTGTCCCCAGTGAGTGAGAGACCTGTAAACCTGTGGATTGTCCCAAAACCCCTTGGGGGAGTGCACAGGGCAGAGCAGGGGGGACAGTTTGGCTCTTTCAGACTGACTTTGTGCTCCCTTTCCCAGTTCAAGTCCCAGATGTCACTGATGACAACGTGGACCAGGCTCCTGCTGCTCCCTCTGTCCCAGTGCCGGGCCCCAAGGCTGGGCCCAAAAAACCCTCTGCAGCCAAGAAGGCCGGAGCCACCAAGGGTAAGGGCAGCTCAGCAGCATCATTTCTGGAGCACAATTATAATTCCTGTGGGAAACGATCCGAGTGATTCCACTCGGTGCTCCAGGGCCTGAGCAACTGGAGTTTTCATTTCAAGCAAAGATCTGAGGTTTGTGGCAGAGGTTCTCTGGTTGTTGTCATGTTTAAGAGGTCTGTTTCCAAACATATCATGTTCTAGTTCATGTTGGACATGCTTGGAGGGAGGGAGTCTTAGTTTGGGAACAGGAAAAGTGAATGCTTCCTACAGGGCTATGTAATACTTGGCAGGAATAATCCGGGTGGAATTTGTGTCTTGCAGTCTATGTCTTACTTTGTGTCTTTTTGGGAAGAAAGCAGCCTGGGAGCTTCCCAGGAGGCAGAAAAGCTTTTTGGGGCAGTTTGATGTATCCAGTGCTGGCTCCACCTCGTCCATCTCTGGCATTTAACTTCTGGTTTTTTTTTAAACTAAACTGCCCAAACTTTGTCAGATTTTGATGCTGGTTTGTATATTCCAAATGGAATCAACTGGGTGTTAATCCCAGCAGGAAAATAGTGTGTTACTTCCACTCCTAAACTGAGAAAGCCTGTTATCCTTCAGAAATGAGCTGAACTGGGAGATGTGCTTCAAGATGCTCTTAAAAAATGTCAAAATGTAGTTAAGAAAGAATCCCCAAGTGAGTGTTTAGGAAATTCCTTCCTCCCTGTGCAGGACTTTGAAGGTCTGAGGTGGGCCACAGATCCTTGAGAGTCCAGAACTTTTCAAACTGAAATAGTCTGTAAATTGCTTTGGGGACCTTTTTAATTTGATCCTCTAAACTTAGCGGAACCGAGCAGATAAACAACCTCATTCCTCATCACCCTGGGAAGGGAGATCTTTCTAGAAGCCCCAGCTTCAAACGGAGGCGACCTGCGCGCTGACCCCTCGGCAGCGCCGAGCCTGTTTGTGTTGGAAGTAATTCCCAAGCTGGGAAGGAGAGAGGAGCGAAGCGGGGATTTAACACCACGTTCTGTTCCAGAGAACCAGCCCTCCATCATGGACATGCTGGCCAAGAAAAAGGCTGCGCCCAAGCCAGCGGCGAAGGAGGGACCCCCGCGCGCCAAGGGGAGGAAGGCCACGAAGAGGCAGCCGAGCTCCTTGGACTCGGATTCCGATTTGGATGTTGGCTCGAAGCCTTCCAAATCCGTGGCATCAAAGGTTTGTGCCCTGCACCCCTCAGTGCCAGGGGATCCACAGGGAGCGGGGTCGGTCCTGGCAGGAAAAGCCGGTGGAGGTTAAGCCTCTGCCTGCCTGTGGGGAACAGGGTGGTCACAGAATCGTGGAATCTCCTGAGCTGGAAGGGACCCCCAAGGATCACTGAGTCTGACTCCTGGCCCTGCCCAGGACACCACAACAATCCCCCCCACTCTCCCTGAGAACGTTGTCCAGACACTCCTGGAGCTCTGGCAGCCTTGGGGCCGTGCCCACTGCCCTGGGGAGCCTGTTCAGTGCCAACCACCCTCTGGGGGAAGAACCTTTCCCTAATAAGGGCCAGACACCCACTGTACCTGTGGCACAGCGGGCCTGTGATGCTCACTGTTGTTCCCTGGGGATGCTCAGATCCATGACTCCTCTGCTTTCCCTGCAGAAATCCAAGCTGCAGGATGACACCTTCACCGCTGAGCCCAGTGCCAACAGCCCCGTAGCCCAGCCCCAGGCCAGGCCTGGCCGTGCCAAAAAGCCCGTCCAGTACCTGGAGGAGTCCTCAGAGGATGACATGTTTTGAGGTTTTAGGACAATTTTAAACTCCTGACCCACAAAGAGCTTTCAGCAGAGCTCTGGAGCTCCCACCAACGACCACCTCAGCCTAGGAAATCATCTCCAAATACAAGCCACTCCAAAAATGTTCGTTACAGGTGAACACAGCTCGTTTTTTCTTGGTTTTAAATAATTTAGATTTGTTGAAACAAGAACATCCCCTTTTTTGTGAGCACTGGAGCCACATGCCCAGTGAGTGCTGCCACACTTCCCTCTTCCCTGTTATTTGACACTTTGTGGTCATTTTGGTGTTAAAGTTGACTTCAGAACATGCCAAATTTTTTTAAATTGATGCAACCCTCATGAAATATCTTAAAATACTAAAATATACAAACTTAACTCCACCACCTGACACAGGTGAGCTGGAGCCATTTTTCCAGCAATTCTCCCTGTAAATATTTTTTGTGTTTTTCTTTGTTGTCCTGAGTTTGTCTTTTTTAATATTTGTCTAATAAATGTGTTTATACTTATTTTCTTCACTGCATTTGAGTGTTTGTTTTTAGGAAAATAACCACTGCAGAGCTTGTGCTAAACTTTCCCTCCCTCTGCCAGAGCAGAGGGTTTGGCACAAGCTCTGGGGGTGTTGGGCTGGTTGGCCACTTCCCCACTGGTTGTGGCCACTGTGGCTCCCCAGCCAAATTCCTGTGAACACCCCTGTTGTCCCCAGCACGGGAGGAGCTGCTGGGCCAGAGCAGCTGTGCCCTGCCCCATCCCTGGCCAGTGTCCAAGGCCAAGAGCACTGGGACAGGGCTTGGAGCACCTGGCGGCTAGTGGAAGGTGTCCCCTGCCCCATGGCAGGGGACAGTTGGAGGACTGGATGGGCTTCAAGGTCCCTTCCAACCCAAACCATTCCATGACTCCATGAAGCCCCAGGGCCCCCCACACTATCGGTGCTTTGCTGGAACCCAGTCAAGTGTGGAAAGCACTGTCAGATTTTCCACTGGCTCTGGAGAGTGTCTCCGGCGCGTCCCCTCCGAGGGCCGGGCTATTTACGGCTCCTCTGCTGCAGAACCGTTGTCACAGCCCAGGACGAGGCCACGGGTGGGTTGTGGGGCTGCTCCCAGAACCCCAGCACCACCCAGAC
>NW_021940764.1:93858-96468 GCF_001715985.3 Manacus vitellinus | reverse complement strand
GCGGCGGCATCGAGCCCGGGATCTCCATCTTCAGCGTGATCACCCGCTCGGCACCTGCGGGAGGGTTCGGGGTCAGCAAAGTGGCACCCCCAAAAACCGGCGCTCCCAAACCAGCACCCCTAAAAACTGGCATCCCCAAAAAACAGTGCCCTTGAAATTGGCACCCCAAAAATGGCACCCCCAAAACGGCACCCCGAAATTGGCACCCCTCCCGAAGTGGCACCCAAAAACTGTGACACCCAAATTGGCACCCAAAAAACTGGGACGGCCAAAACCAACACCCCCAAACTGGCACCCCTCATCCGCACTGGTCCCTGAGTGCTGGGGACAACAGTCCCTCCCCAGCACCCCTGGAAGGTGCAGTGCTGGGGGTGTCCCCCTATTCTTTGTCCCCTCCAGAGGATGCTGAGTGACCTGGGCCCACCAACATCCCTGGGATGCTCCCCAGGATCCAGAGCCACAGGAGTGGCCGCCCCCTCCTCAGCCTCACCCTTGGCGCTGATGCTGCGCAGGTCCGTGATCTTCATGAGCATCTTGGGGAACATGTGGGGCTTGTTGGGCCTCCTCTTCCTCACGTAGATCTTCAGCGCCTCCAGCAGTGGCTCCTGCAGCTTGTCCACCTTGTCGGGCTGCTCCAGGTCCTGGCGGTCTGGGGAGTGGGCACACAGTGGTGAGAATGCAGGGCAGCACATCCTGGCATCCCCCCTTGCCCCCTGACTCAGACCAGCTCCTGTGGGGTCACCATTTGGGCTCTATATGGGGTCTCCTTGCTCAGCCATCGGGGGAGGACAGCTCAGGGGGTCCGGGGGGAGCCGGGTAGGGGCCCATCCCTGCACCCCCATCCCAGCACTCACCTCCGCAGATGAGGCAGATGGCACTGAGCAGCCCCGTCTCGGCGTCGTCCATCTCCAGCGGCAGCAGCTGGTTGGCGAAGGCGAAGACCAGGTCGGTGAGGGGCCCGAACCCCGCGTTGTGCATCTGCGTGCGGTTCAGCGTCAGCCCGTCCGAGAAGGTCATGGTGTCCTGCTCCGGCGTGTAGCGCGTGCAGATCCGCAGGATCTGGAGGGGCGAGGCCGGGGGGGCTCAGCTTTGTGTCCCCTCCCCGTCCCCTCCCTGTCCCTGTCCCTGCACTCACCAGGATGTCGAGGCAGGCGGCTTTGAGGAGGGTGATCTGGTCAGCGATGGTGAGCGTGGTGAAGCCAGGGAGCTGCTTGGCGAACTCCACCGTCTTGATGATGCACTTGGTGGACAACTCGCTGAACTTGTCCCACAGGTCGATGTCCAGGGACACCCGCTGCTCCGAGCTGTTGTTCTGCAGCGGGAGGTGGGGGGTGAGGGCACGGAGGGGGTGCCSCCCGCCCCAGCCCCCCCAGCCCCTCTGGGACCCCCCGACACTCACCGTAGTGTATTTGCCGAGCTGGCAGAGCGCGGGGAAGGTCTCCTGGTGGGCTTTGCGCACCTTCTCGATGAGCTCCTCCACCTCAGGGGTGATGATGTAGCTCTCCGAGCACTCCGGCTTGGGCACGTCCTTCTTCTTCTTATTCCGGTCATTGCGGACGGCTGTGGGGACAGCAGGGTCAGGGTCACCTGTCCCCAAAGCCACCCAGACCCTGCCCAGGATGGGGGGCTCAGCTCTGTCCCCTCAAGGCAGGATGGGGACCTGCCACCAGCAATGGGCAGGGCCATGGTGACAAGTGACCAGTGGATTCCTTAAAACAACCCCCAAGTCATTAGGAGTAATTAGGGGTGACCCTGTACCCCTGGGGGGTGCCCACCCCCGTCACCATGGGGACTGTGCTCAGCTCTGCTCTGCTAAGCCAACAGAGCAGAGAAGGACCCCAGGGACAGAAATGGCAGCTGAGCCATCACTTGGTGAGGGGCCCATGGAGGGGACCCCAGGGATGGCAGCTGGGGAGGGGGGAGCAGCTGGGAGCAGCCCTGGCCCCAAGGGGCTCAGCCTCTGTGGGTTGGGGGGGCCTGGACCCCCTGTAGGTGCAGGGTGAGCCCCTGGGATGCTGAACCCCTCCCCCTGCAGTGCCCAGCTCCCCCAGCCTCTGCCAGCCCCTCTCGGGGGTCCTGGGCCCCCAGGGGCCGGCAGATGGGGCAGGACTCGGGGAGGCAGCTGTGCCCCTGCAGCCCAGGCCCCCGGGCACCCACCACGGGGGCACAGCCGGGCACCATGACAACTGCCAGCAGAGCCAGGAGGCCTCATCGGCATCATTTATCTCTGACACTATCAATCACGCGTTGCCCGGGCAACTGCCGAGCTGTGACACAATCCCAGGGGGTCCCCATCCACCCCCGGGGCCTCGCTGGGCACACGGTGGGGGCTGCTGGGATGGCCCATCACACCCGGAGCCCCCCAACCAGGACACCAGGCAGGGTGTCCCCAACACTGCCCCATCACTGACCCCATCCCCATCCCCGACTCCATCCCTGTCCCCGTCCCTGTCCATACTCACACTCCTTGGACATTCCGACTTCGAAGCACTTCTGGAGCCGGCAGTACTGGCACCGGTTGCGCGTCACCTTGTTGATGATGCAGTTCTTGTCCCGGTGGCACGTGTACACCATGTTCTTCTGGATGCTGCGGCGGAAGAAGCCCTGGGG
>NW_021940764.1:85387-87489 GCF_001715985.3 Manacus vitellinus | reverse complement strand
GGCCTGACCCCCGGCCCCCCCCGAGGGGTGGTGTGTGTCTGTGTACATGCGTGTGCATGTGTGTTCACGCATGTTCTCGCTGCGTGACGCGTGTTTGCATCGCCACTGCAGCGGGGCCACGTGTGCTCCCGCTACACGGGTGCACGGGGAGGTGCGTGTGCACACACAGCCTGTGCACACACGTGTGCACAAACCTCCTGCACATACATGTACGTGTGTGTGACACCTTGTCCCACCGAGCACAGGGGCAGCTGAGCCTGTGAACATACACACGTGTGTGTGTGTGTGTGTGTGTGTGTGTGTGTGTGTGCACATCCCGCCATCTCTGCATGTGTTGCATGACCCACACAGGACAGAGCACCACATGCCACCACTGCCCACCACGCTGGCCCTGCACACAGGGCCCTGTTGGAGTGACACCCCGAACCCAGGGACCCCCAAGGGGTGGCAGCGCTGCCCGCACAGAGCAGGGACAGTCACGCGCCAAGGACAGGCCCCGGGGGTGCCACTTCCCGCCGCAGCGGTGGCAGTGGTGACCCCCCCGCTCCATGGCAGGCACACAGCCTCTGCCATGCCACAGATCCCACACTGCCCACCCCAGGAGTGCCCTTGGAGGGAAAGGGGCCCCCCTGAACCCCCACAGGCCGTGGGCAGGAGGAGCACGCGCGTGTGCACAGCTGGACACGGGTGGGAGGATGTGGGTGCTGCCACACACCCCGGCCCTGCAGGGGGACATGTGGCAGGCAGGGAGTGTGCATGGGATGTGTGTGTGTGCGTGGGCACACCAGTGAGCACACACATGGCATTGTATGCACAAACACCCCCCCACGACAGCACACACACAACTCCTGGTGCCGTGTGAGGCTGCATGTGTGCATGTGTGTGGCTGTGCACATGTGTGGCTGTACATGTACGTGTGTCCATGTGTGCATAGCTGTGCATGCGTGTGTGTGTCTGTGTGTGTGTCTGTGTGTCCACGTGTGTACGGCTGCGCATATGTGCCCATGTGCCCCGTGTCTGTATGTCCTTGTGTCCATGCCTATACGCCCGTATGTGCGTGTGCCCGTGTCTGTATGTCCATGTGTGTGTCCATGTGTCTGTGTCTGTATGTCCGTGTGTGCATGTGTGCATGTGTGTCTCTGTGTGTCGGTGTGTGTGTCCATGTGTCCGTGTCTGTATGTCCCTGTGTGCGTGTCTCTGTGTGTCAGTGTGTCCCCCCGTGTCTGTATGTCCGTGTGTCCGTGTCTGTATGTCCATGTGTCTGTGTCTGTATGTCCCTGTGTGTGTGTCTGTGTGTCCGTGTGTCCGTGTCTGTATGTCCCTGTGTGCGTGTCTCTGTGTGTCAGTGTGTCCCCCCGTGTCTGTATGTCCGTGTGTCCGTGTCTGTCTGCCCGTGTGTGCGTGCGGGGCCGCGCAGCGCGGCAGCGCCTGTTTAAATAATAATGGCAAGTCGGGCTTTGCTTAGCCAGCAGGTTTCGAACAAAAGCCCAGCGCTGCTCCAACTTCCTGCAGCGAACATGACAAATGTCTGCTCTGACTCATTTACCAGCGCTGGAAAGAATGTGGCTGCGACGGAGGGGACGGCGGAGGGGACGCGGGCGGTGGCACCGCGCCCGGGCCGTGCCCGCACACCGGCGGCCGCCCCGACGGGCAGCGCTTCCCGACCCGCATCGCTTCCTGCACCGCTTCCCACATCCCTTCCCGTCCCGCATCCCCTCCAGTCCCGCGTCGGCGGCAACAGGAAGAAACAGAGATTAAAAAAAAAAAAACCCAAACCTTCATTCCAGAGCCAAGAGGAACTGGGCGAGGGGACACCCCGCACGCAGCCCCGCGGTGTGAGGAGAACGGGGACACCCCGCCCTGAGCCACATCCCACCAGCGGCCTGGACACCAAAACGGGCCCCCACCAGCAGCACCCCCAGCTCCACATCCTCCTGGCTCCGCTCCCAGGATGATGCTCCGAGGGGACACAAGATGCCCCCAAAAGCATGATGGAAACACAACCCCTACAGCCCATGGGGACCCCACAGGGACCCCACTGTGCCCAGAGAGGGTGGCTTTGGGAGGGCAGGGTCACACCCCCACAGACAGGGATGCCTGGG
>NW_021940764.1:83360-84710 GCF_001715985.3 Manacus vitellinus | reverse complement strand
ACTTCCCACAGCCTGGGAACCAGGGTGAGGGAGGGTCCGAGGGGGCGGCTGCACAGGGAGCCCCTCATGGCCCCCCTGGATCCCCCACAGGCCAGCACTGGACAAGGGGAGGGGACTCCCAGGGACAGCCAGGTGACACTGAGCCCCCAGGGACAGGGATGAGGGCACAGGCACAGCCCTGTCACTGCCACATGCACTGACACGCATGTACACACCTGGCATGGGAACCTGAGTGACGCTACACTGTGTGTGGCGTTAACACACGGGCACAGCGGGCACTGACACACACACACGTGACACAGGCGTGCACACCCCACACAGCCCCAGCTGTGCACACACAGGCACAGCAGGCACTCACACACACACACACACGTGACACAGGCGTGCACACCCCACACAGCCCCAGCTGTGCACACACAGGCACAGCAAGTACTCACACACACACACACACACACACACACACACGTGACACAGGCGTGCACACCCCACACAGCCCCAGCTGTGCACACACACACACCAGCACTGCCGGCAGCACATGGTGCCACACACACACACACACACGTGACACAGGCGTGCACACCCCACACAGCCCCAGCTGTGCACACACACACACCAGCACTGCCGGCAGCACATGGTGCCACAGACACACAACTCCACGCACACACACACACCCCCCACAGCGGGCACACGCGGGCACACGCATGCACACCCGTCAGGTGAGCACACACGTGCCCACGTGCAGCTCCCAGCCCACCAGATCTCTGTCTCTGGGTACGCTCTGAGGTACCCAGTCGAACCTTGGGGGGGATCTGCGCCCCCAGCACGGCCCAGTCAGATGGGCCCCGGGGCCGCGCAGCTGCAGCACATCTGGCGAGGGTGGGCCGGTGGTGGGGCCGGACATGTGTGAGGAGGGGGTGGAGGCACCGGGCCCCCCCGCAGCCCTCCCAGGCGGGACACAGACACCAGCACTTCCCCGCCAGCTGCAGCACCAGGAGCGAGAGCAGTGGCACTGCAGGACACCCCAATACTGCAGGACCTACACAAACATGTCATTGGCCAGGCTGTGTGGGTGCTACAGGGGGGGCAGACACAGTGCCCCCACCCTCTACACCCCCTCGGGACACCAGGCACCCAGTGGAGGACAAAGGGAAACTGAGGCACGGTTCGCCCATCAGCCCCAGGGCACCCTCCAGCCCTGCCCGTGGCCTTGTCCCCAGTGTCAGGGAAGGGGGGGGACACAGGCGGCCCCCCCAGCCTGTTCCCACACGCTGGGAATGGCCCCAGAGCCAGCGCGGGGGAGTGGCCCCACCCGTCGACACCCAGTCGCTGAACTGGTCCCACTGGGTCCCA
>NW_021940764.1:78950-80601 GCF_001715985.3 Manacus vitellinus | reverse complement strand
CTGCCTGTGGCCCCCCCAGCCAGGCCCTGGCTCCCAAGTCGTGCTGGCCGAGGGGAGCCCAGGGAGGGAGGCGCGGGAAGAACTGTTTATGTTTGCCGGTGCCAAGTGCTCGCTGGGCACTGCGCCAGCCGTGCCGGGGCCCAATTACTCAACCCACTCCGGCCCCCCTGCACGCTGCCGGCCTGGGACCAAGCGAGGCCAACGCCACCAGGCTGGCCACTGTGCACCCCAACCCAGCCAGAGGCCCCCCTGCCCCTTCCCAACGCTCCACAGGACCAGCAGTGGCCAGGAGAGTCCAGGGATCTGGGCCGGTCCTGCTCCCGTGGGTCCTGGTGGGCAGGAGGAGCTGTCGCCCATGGGAGCACCCATGGGAGCTCCCACGGGACCACGTGCCAGCACTGCTCCTGGCACACGGCTGCTCCCCAACTGGAGGGTCTCGGGCGTTGCAAATGCGGGTCCTGGGTGCTCCAAATGCAGGTCCTGGGTGTCCTGGCCAAGCTGTGCTCCCAGAGCCCCCCAGAGCCGGGGAGCAGGGGCCGCACAGCCCCTCGGCAGGGCCCACGCTCACCCGCCCCGACGCCTTTTCCTCCAGTCCCTGCAGGAGCTGGACGGGGCCCGGAGCTTCCTGGAATCCAGCGTCTCGTTCCAGCCCCGTGGAAAACGCTGCCGCGGGGCCCGGGCCAAATCCAGCCACGAGGAACCTCCCGCCCAGGCCGGGGGTGGCCCCCGGGAGTGGACGGACGGACGGATGGACACGCAGACCGGAGCCATTCCCAGGGTTGGCAGCAACACAGATGGGGGGGCCAGAGCCTGGGGAGGACACGGCCAGGGGACATGGCTGGGGGAGCCACCATCCCCCCATGACCCCAAAGAGGGCACGAAGCCCACCGTGCACACCCAGACAGGCCATGAAGCCCTGGCACAGCCCCTAAAGTGACCCCTTCCAAAAAGGTAGCCCCTCACAGTGACTCCCGGGGACCCTCCAGGCTGGGTTCAGTGCCCACAGCCCCACTGTGCTCCCCCCCCTCTGTCACAGCCAATGCCAACTGCAGAGGGAGCAGAATGGCACCACGACACTCTCTCCTCATGACCACCCCAGTCAGCTGCACCCTGTCCCACCCAGGGGCTCCCCCAGCCCCCAGTGCAGGCAGCACCCCCAGGCCCAGTGCCCACGTCACACCCGCAAACCCAGCCAGGCTTCCTGCCGGGGCACACAGCGATGGCAGCGGATGTGACACGCCGGTGAGCGGGGGCACCGCCCTGGCCCCCCCGGCAGAGGGGGGCAAGTGGGGCTGGGGGGTGCTCGGGGGTGCCTGGCAGGGCAGTGGGCAGCAACCCAGCCCTTCCTGTCACGCCGGCGGGCACCACGCTCCCAACCGCAGCTTCCCCTTGCCACTCTCGATTCCCAGGCAGACAGGTTTCAGTTCAGCCCTGGCCCAGTTGCTACAACCCCCTGTCACCCCAGAGCCTGTCACTCTGCTCCCCTGTCACCCCAGAGCCTGTCACCCCGCTGACCTGCCACTTCATTCCCCAGTCCCTTGCCCCTGGTGCCACCAGTGTCCACCACCCCAGCATCCTGCACTCCCCAAATCTGGCAGGGGCTGCTGCCCATGTCCCCCGTCCTCACCGGGACAGGCGACAGGGACCTCCC
>NW_021940764.1:77483-78547 GCF_001715985.3 Manacus vitellinus | reverse complement strand
AGACCCCCTCCCTGTATCCCCAAAGCTCTCAACCGTGAGTCACCGTCACGTTTCTCACGTCCCCGGGCAGGCGTGAATCATGCCCAGCCTGCGGCACGGCCAGAGCCAGCGGCACACACTCGGCCAGGCAGCGTGTGCCAGAGTCAGGGCTGCTGGGACCAGGAATCTGGGAGTGCTGGGGCCAGTGCAGACCCCAAGACCTGCATCCCGCTGCTCCCCAGGGTCAGCAGCACATCCAGGGGCTCACTCAGCCCCACCACAGGCCCCTGGGCAGCACCAGTGACACCCTGCAGGCCAGTCACCACCCACGATGGGCCACTGCCACTCCCTGAGCATGGACACAGGACCAGGGACCCCACGCTGGCCCACAGGGACAGTGTCCATGCCGGTAGGGGTGATGTCCATGCTGGCCTCCCACCCCGTGGGGGCATACAGGCACCCCAAGGTGTGGCTGCAGGCCCCATGCCATGGGTCCTCGCGCCGGCACCCCACATCCCGCTGCTGCCGGGAGCCACACGCTGAAATTCCACCTGTCGCGGCCGGGCCGACTCCGGTTACGCCAGGAACGCGCCGCTCCAGTTACACCTCCCGCACCCACCGCCAGACGCGCCATTCTTCTGCGGGAACAGGTGCCCCGGCCCCCGCCACGGCCCCCAGGATGGCCATGGCTGTGCCAGGCCACCACCGGCACTGCTCGGGCCTGGCTGTGCCATGGGTGCTGCAGGAGGTGCAGGCCAGTCCCAAAGGTCCAGCGGTGTCCAGGTCAGTGCCACCCACCAGCCTCTCACACCGTTGGGTGGCCCCGCAGTACCCTGGGGACCCTCACTCACACCCACCACTGCCTGCCCATGAGGGGACACCCCCAGGCCCAGCCCAATCCCCACCCTGCATCCCAACCCTCAGGATGAGCGCAGGGATCTGCAGGCCCAGGGGTCCCGGGGTGCCCTATCCCAGGGGGTCCCAGGATGTCCCATCCCGGTTCCCTGCGGGCTCTCGGGAAGCAGGGGGATGGTGTCCTGGCAGCCGCCCGCGGCAGCCCCGGTTGTTTTTAGCCGAGGCTGCGG
>NW_021940764.1:67933-70935 GCF_001715985.3 Manacus vitellinus | reverse complement strand
GCAACAGCAGACCCCAGGATCACACACGGGGGTGGGAACAGGGCCAGGAGCACCAGCACCCACCACTCCCAGCTGCAAAGGGGTTGGGGGGGCTGCAAAGGTGCTGGGAGAGGGTCTTCCAGCCTCCTACCTTGGCTCCCACAGATATCATAATATACCATTAATAATATTAATATATTAAAAATATTAATAAAAGAACCCCAGACTGAGGGCCCCAAGGCACAACTTGACAAGTGTCCAAGGCTTTGGGAGCCATTTCTCTGTTCCAGCCACAGCACTGAAATCCCCCCGGGGCCATGGGGAGGGGGCTAGTGCAGCCCCTGGGCCAGGATGCTGCCCACCAGCGCTGTGTCCTGCAGCCTGTGCTCCAGCGCCGCCTCCTCCAGCTTCAGGGAGACCTGGGAGGGAGACAAGGGATGCTCAGCACTGCCCTTGTTGGATCCTGCCCTGCTGCCAGACCCCAGTCCCACCACCAGACCCTGCCACCCCCCCTGGTACCTTGGCCAGCCGGGCCTCCTTGGCCCTCTTGAGCTCGAGGACACCGCGGGACTCCAGCAGGGTGACAAGGGACAGACACTCGGCCTGGTCGACGGCGGGGAGCTGCTGCCTCCGGCACACCTGGCTGTAGGTGTCGTGGAGCTGGGGAGGGCAGAGGGGCGTCACAGTGCTGGAGTCACACCTCAGGGAGACCCTCAGGGACACCCACCCACTGCCCAGATCCAGCCCCGAGAGGGTCCTGCTGCCACTCACCTTGCCCAGGGTGACCTCACGGGCGCGCAGGTGCCGGGAGAGCAGGAGCAGGGAGCAGAGCAGCACCTTCTGCTGCAGTGGGAAGGTGTCCTGGGCCCCCTGGGGCCCCCCTGCCAGCCGGTCCCCAAACACCTCTGAGAGCACCCGGGAGATGTGCAGGAGCCCCACGCGCTTGGGGACGGGGGACACCGGGGAGTCACCTGTGGGACAGAGAGGGGAGTGAGCAAGGGAGGCGGCAGCAGGGAGCAGGTGTCCCAGAAAGGGACCTCAGACCTCAATTAAGGCCAACCCAGAGGTGCCCCCCCAGGGTTTTGGCTCCAGCAGCACCAACTCACCCCCGGGCAGTGGCTTGAGCAGGGTCTGGCCTCGCACCTCCAGCTCCACCACCTCCACGGCACGTCTGGGGAGGGACAGCGCTGAGCACAGGGCAGAGGCACCTCTGGCACAGGTACCCCCGGTGCAGGGGACCCATGGGGGCTCACAGGGGCCACGCTGGCCCTGGCACTGCCAGGTTTTGGGGCACACACTGACCTGCAGACATCCAGGGCCTTGCGAGCATCACCAGAGACCGCGGAGACCTTGCGGGCGCAGAACTGAAGCGCGGCCGCGTCCAGGACGGGGTCACCGGCCACCTGCCGAGGCACCGGGGCCATCAGTGCTGCCCCCCGCACAGGCAGAGCCCCCCCATGCCCTCCCCATGTCCCAACCTGCCCCAATAGGATGGCAAAGCCCCCGATGTCTCCCTTGTGTCCCCCCGTGTCCCCACCTGCCCCAGCCGCTCCTGCAGGATGCGGGTGAGCTGCTCCTTGCTGTAGGGTGGGAAGTGTAGCAGGCGGGGGCTGCTGGCCGGGTGGGCTCCCAGCCTTGCCAGGCTTCGATCCGTCAGGTCCAGGGCGTTGGCCAACCCTGCAGGGCGAGGAGAGGAGGAGGATGAGGGCTGTGACCCGAGGAGGCAACAGGAGGGGAGCGCAAAGGCAACCCTCCATCAGCCCCCTCAAAACAGGGAGGGTGCCCGGGGGGCAGTGCCACACTCCACACACTCACCCACGAGGACGAGCCTGGAGCTGGGCAGCCGGGTCCACTCGAAGAGGGTGTAGAGCACATCCTGGCCTTTGCTCTCCAGCTGGTCCAGCTCATCCAGCACCAGGAGCCTGCAGGGGGAGTGCAGTTGAGTCCCCACTCTGCCCACCCTCCCCTCAGAGCACCCTAAGCAGAGAGAGCTGCTGCCAGGCCACCTCTCCCAGCATCCAGGGGGAACCCACACCACCCCCCAGGGATGGGGAACTCACACCATGGGCCCCTGGGCCGTCAGATGCTTTTCCAGGCTCCGGATTTGCTCCCGGCCAGTGGCCATGGGCAGCCCCAGGTGCTGTGCCAGGGCAGGGAAGACACTGTGGGGGCTGCCCAGGGCCATGCAGTTCAGCACCACGGTCCTGCTCCCGGACAGCTCATCCTGACGGGAATGGGAACGTTACACCAGTCTTGAGCTGCTGCCCCCAGCCCAGCCCCCCAGAGCGGCCCCCTGGCCATGGCACAGACCTTGCAGTCAAGCAGAACACGGCTCAGACAGGCCGTTTTCCCGGTCCCAGGGGCTCCAGACACGTAGAGGCTGCCGGGTCGGTGGCCCCGGACGTGCTCCCGCAGGAACTGCCGCAGGATCCCAGTCTCCCGTTCCCGGCCCTGCAGCCGGTCGGGCACGGCCACATGCAGCACTTGCTTGGCCTGCTGGTAGCAGGTACCTGCACAGGGAGGGACAGGGCTCAGGGGGCATATGGTGCTGCCAGGACCCCATCCCCATCCCATCCCTATCTCCATCCCAATTCCAGCTGTATCCCCATCCCTGGTTCTATCAACACATCCCCATCCTCATCTCTGGCTCCATCCCATCCCCAACCCTATCCCCACACCCATGCCCCATCCCAATCTCTATCTCATCCCCATCCCCATATTCCCCAGTTCCTCCATTCCCCCATCCCTGCCCACACTCACCTTCCTGCCGGAAGAGCCTGGTCCGAGGGTTCTGCCCATTGACCCTCGAGCTCCGGGGGGTCTCTGGCCCCCCACTCCTCGGGGTCGGCCCCGGGCTTTTGGGCTGCTCGGGGGAGGCCGGGGTCTCCCCGAAGAGCAGCCGCCGGCCCCGGTTCTCCTTGCTGCGCTTGGCCGGGGAGCCGGGCAGGGCCTGGGGGACGTTGCAGAGGTTCTCGTCACCTGCAGGGGGACAGGGAGCGGTGACCGGGCCGCTCTCCCTGGGG
>NW_021940764.1:62880-67153 GCF_001715985.3 Manacus vitellinus | reverse complement strand
CGCAGTTCGCGCCACCAGCCCGAGCTGGCCTCGCCCCTTCCTCCCCATTGGCTGCGCTGCCGCCGCCACCGCCAATCGCCGCGTCCGGAGGACGGATCGCAACAGAGCAGCCAATCAGCGAGCGCATCCGAGACATGGCGGAAGGCGCGCGGAGCATGCTGGGAGCTGTAGTCCGGATGGGACCCGCGCTCCCAGTAACCCCCAGCCCGTCCCCGCGTGCTCCCAGTGCCTGCATCCCCCATCCTGCCTTCCCAGTGCCACCACTATCCCTCATCCTGCCTTCCTACTGCCACGGAGTCCTACCCCACCCTTCTCCCAGCACTCTCCACCCTGCCTCCCAGCACTCCCAGTATCTCCCCCTTCCCACTTTCCTGTGCCCCCAGTTCCCGCACCCGTCCAATCCCACCTCGCCATGCTCCCAGACCATGCAATCCCGCCTTCCCATGCTCCCAGAGCCCACGGTCCTGTCTTCCCAGTGGTCCCACTGCCACCAGTACCCTCCACCCTGCCTCCCAGCACTCCCAGTAGCAGCCTGGCTGCAGACAGAACCCCCTACCCGCAGCCCCTGGGGCCATCACCCCCCCAAGAGACAAGAGGGGTCCCTGGGTACCCCCCTTCTCCAGCACCCTCCCTCCAGGCAGTGCCCTTGACATCATTTATCACTTTATTACTTTTATTTAAATGCAATTTCCAGCTCCTCCAATTCCCTCTGTTCCCTCTTAAGAGGGTCCCTTGCTCAGGAGGGGCAGAACCATGTTGACCCTTTATTTAACCCAAAGGGCAATGCTGAGGGGAGTCATCCTCCAGAAAACCCCCCCAAACACCCCTCACCCTTCACCCGCATTTCTCCAACCCCAACAGGGAAAGGTCCATCGTCATAGAAAAAAAAAAAAACAACACCCAAATCAACCCCAAACCGTTCTGGGGGAGGTGCAGCCTCCCTGCAGCCCCCGCCACCTTCCTCCTACGGCGCTTGACAGGTACAAAGAGATCAGTAACTACGTTAGTGTGACCCCCCCGCGGGAACACGGAGAGTCCGGCCGGGACCACCCGTCGGACAGGGAGTGTATAAGGCAAAACGTCACTGGCTCCCCCAGGGCCCCCCCCATGTGCCCCCTGACGTGTCAGAACCAGCACAAACGGCCCCCTCCTGGTTCCTCCCCAGATAATTAGTGTTTTCTTGTTAAAATGCTCGAGTTCGGGGGTTCAAGGGTGAAAGCCGAGAAGACCCCACGCCCCCCATCCCAGCCCGGGGGGGAAGTGCCGGTTATAGAGGGCACAGGGATGGGGTTCCCCCTCACCCAGCGCTGTCGGGGTCTCCCTGGATGGTCCCACTCACCCCCCTCCCCTACTGGCTCCTGTGCAAAAAAGCAATGGGCTGTGCTGGGATAACAAGGCTCTCCCAGGATAATGAGGTTCCACCGGGATAATGAGGCTCTCCAGGGATAACGAGGCTCCCCCAGCCTGGCCCTGCTCCCCCTCGCTCCGGGGGTCTCGCAGTATGTCCATCCGCAGCCCCTCTCCACCAGCCCCCCTGATCCCCACAGCCGGCACACGGCTCAGCCCAGAGTCCTGTGCCCGGCTCCCAGGCTGCTCCTGGCCCGGGATCCATGAGGAGGAACAAGGGATGGACCCAT
Organism: Manacus vitellinus; assembly: GCF_001715985.3. Lineage (NCBI taxonomy): Eukaryota > Metazoa > Chordata > Aves > Passeriformes > Pipridae > Manacus > Manacus vitellinus. Next base: position 65,516 of record NW_021940764.1, on the reverse strand, counting down.
CCAGGCTTGCCATGAGTCCCGAGGGGTGCATAGATGAGGGGGACGCTGATGGAGGGTGCTGGGCCGGGCAGATCCGCTGGTCCTGGGGAAGGCAGAGAGGCTGGGAGTGTGCCATGCAGGATCCGGGGGGCTGGGAGCTGGGGGGGCCGGCTGAGGGAGGGGAAGGAGGTCCGTGTGTCTGCTCCGGAACAATCCACCTGCACAGCCCGGTTTCACCTGGGGATGGGGGGCAGAGGGGGGGCCCCACGTGTAGCTGCAAGACAAGGAAGGAGGATGGAAGCGGGAGCTCCGCAGAGCCGGATCCGGCACGTCTGCTTTCCCTCCTCCACACCCCCGCGCCAGCTGCTGGCCCCCCCTCCCTCCCCGACCTCCCCGCGGAGATCTGGAGCCTGGGATTTGCGCCTGGCAGCAGCCGCACCGAGCTCGGGGCTTTTCAAACCCGCATTAAACATTCATGGCTCTAAAAATAAACGAGCATCCCATTCTCCCCGGAGTCTCCGCCGGGATCCGCAGCGCTGACGCGCGGCACCAAGGGCACTTTGAGCTCTGCCGGGTCCGAGCGCCGGCGCTCAGGGCCAATCCCAGGATACACAGAGGGGCTGCGCTCTCCGGCCCCTGTCCAGCCCCAGCTCCGGCCGCAGGGTCCTTCAGGATCCCCCTCCGGCACCAATGAAAGCAGGAACGAGCCCTGCGGCATTTCCCAGTAGGTGGGATGGGACATCTGCACAGCCCAAATTCCCAGCCCCCCCTTCCCCTGAAGCACAGCGAGCTGCCCTCGGAGCTCAGCACCCCCAGGAAAGGGGCTTGGCACTCCCAGGAACATGGGTAGGGCCTGGGGCGAGGCCACTGCACCATTCACCCTGCACGGGGACAAACATGACCCCAAGGGCACAGGAGGGGACAGGTACTGCAGGACACCCCCCCTCCTCCTCACATGCACCCCCCCATCCTCCTCACCTCTGTTTGTTTTGCTGGGGTAGATTCTCTGGAAGTACTTATATTCCTCTGGGGCTGGGAAATCTTCAACAGGATGAAAGGAGTATTTGGATTCAAAGTCATCTGTGGAAAAGGGGCAGAAGAGGCAGGTGAGGGAGGGGGACTCTAGGGGAAGCCGGCCAAAGCCACAGGGCTCTGCTCCGAGGGGGATCCCTGCAGGGGTCCCACTCACCCAGGAATGCTCTGACGGTGGAGATGGAGTCGCGGTGCCCGTTCCGCACGGGCGGTGGCGCGGCGTGGCACCAGCGGGGTCCGGTGGGCGGCGGCGGGGGCTTCCACCCGGTGGGGGACTCGGCGGGCCGTTCAGTCGGAGGGGGCGGCGGGGGGCGCATCGCGCCCCGTTCCGCAGCATCGGCGGGGGGCGGGGCGCTGCAGGGAGAGGCGGGTCAGCAATGCGGCATTACTGGCAAACCCAAGTGACATCCCTGGAGCATTCCAGGCCGGCGGCTGGGCCAGACCGCGGCCCAGGGATGCTCCTACGCGTGCCCAGAGATTTCCTGCTCGCTCCTGACATCTGCATTCCTCATTCCTCCAGCAGCTGCAGGGCAGAGACCGGCCAGCCCGGTGCCCCCCCAGCTCACCACCCACCATGGGGGGCTGCTCTGGCCCTGCACATTCCCAGCCCATGCTGGGCACACATCCCTCCACGGAGGGGATCCAAGGAGCAGCTATGAGCCAGCACATCCCAGAGTCTGAGGGCAGCAGCTCCCCGTGGAGCCAAGACGCTGCCTGCCAGGGCTGGAGGCCACGTCTGCAGTGCCACCGAGGCGGTGACAGGACCCCCGGCCCCTCTGACCCACCTCTCGCTCCTGCCCAGCCTCCCGCGGAGGCTCGGTGGCAGTTCGTGCTCCTCATTAGCCTAATTACGGCCGGGCTGACAGCGCAGCTCCCCAGCCGTAGCTCCAAGGAGGGATTCTGGCAGGGCTGGGAGGACAGAGCGGCTTGGCCAGGGCCCAGGCGGGAGCTGCGGTCTGGACACGGAGCCCAGGAGCGCACGGGGGGGCACCAGGGCACAGCCAGCGCCAGCCCCGGCCACGGGGAAACGCTCTCGAGGGCTGCACCACCACAGGAAAGGCTTCTCCCTGCTCTGCCACAGCTTTTTGTCATCCCCCCAGCGACATTTCAGAAGCTCAGGGGAGCAGAGACAGACTATGCAGCTCTGGCTCTGCCATGTTCTCACCTCCCACCCCAGGAAAGCACACGGACTTCACGGGCAGGAGCTGCCCAGACTAAACCCACCACCACCATCAGGCTGGGAGGAGCTGGATGGGCATGGGACATGACCAAGGACATGTGTTAAACATGACACTGCAGCCACTGCCCTGCTCAGCCCCTACACCATGAGCAGAATCACAGACTCACTTAGGCTGGAAAACACCTCCAAGATCATTGAGTCCAACCTGTGATCAATCCCCACCTTGTCAACCAGACCAGGGCACTGAGTGCCACGACTCCCTGAACACCTTCAGGGATGGTGACTCCACCTCCCTGGGCAGTCGCTTCCAATGTTTAATCAACCTTTCTGTGGAACCTCACTGTGCCTCAGAGCTGACTCTTCCCACTCACCTCTCACAAGCCCCCAACCACTGAGAGACCCCCACAGCCCACCCGGGACACCATGGAGCAAACAGCTCTTACCT
>NW_021940764.1:56561-61025 GCF_001715985.3 Manacus vitellinus | reverse complement strand
CTGGGCACTCATGCCTGCAGGAAGGGAGGAAGCGGTCAGGGAATGGAGGGGAAAGCCTGTGGAGAAACATGGCCCCGGGGCGCTGTGCTGGTGCTGAGCTGGAGCTTCTGTGGAGCAGCAGCTGGATCTGAGCTCCCACGTCCTCCCAACACCCTGGAGCAGCAGGTCCCAGAAGTGGGACAGCACATCCCCACCCCAAATCCACAGGGCCCCCGGAGTGCCTGGAGATGACACCCAGGATGTGTCTCACACGAGCACCTCGCTCAGCAGAGAAAACCCAGCCAAGCTGCTCCAGCACCATCCATCCAGCTCCTCCAGCTGCAGCCAGAGAATGCTCACGTGGGAATGTGACAGGAGCCTGCAGGAGGCACAGCCAGCCCTGGCACACGGCCCTGGGGCCTCTCTGGCCACAGCCAGGGTAAATCTGCCAGACGGCTCCGACTCTGGAGCAGCCAGAGCAGTGCGGGGCTGTCCTGTGGCTCCCAACCACAGCATCAATAACCCCCAACACTGAAGGCTCCCTGCACCCCACAGCTCCAAAGCCCCCACCAAAGTTCTCCAAGCAGTCAGGGAAAACAGCTTTCCCAGCATGGATCTGATGACATTTCAACCCATCTCATCACGAGCCCAAAACGAACCTGTCCAGCACCGCGGCTCCCCTGGAACAGCTCCTGGGGCCCGGCGGCTCCGTTTGGCACCGGAGACGCAGCACAGAGGGAGGGGGGGACAGGAAGAGGAGCCTGAATCACCGGGAAGTCACAGTTCCCTGGCAGACTCGTGCTGCTGACAACAGTGCTCAGGTAGGGCTGTCCTGCAGCACCGGCTCAGGGAATAGGAATGTGGTGACTGGAGGCCCCACATGCAGAGTCCCAGGTGCTCAGGGTAGACCCAGAGGCAGGGGACAAATGTCCCTCTCTGGGCCACAGACATCCTTCCCTCAGGAAAACCTATTCCACAGTCACTAACAGGGACTATAATGCCAACAGGAGGCAAGGACAGGGCAGTTTCACACCTGAAACTTCCCATTTCTGACCCCGAGGGCAGTGACAGAGGGCACAGGAACAGCCCCTGTCCCCGTGAAAGTTCCTTTGTGACCCAGGTTTGCACCAGGTATTAACAACCAGATCCCTCATCGGACTCATATCCTGCTGGATAAACTACAATTTACTGATCCCATGGGACACAGGTCCATCCTCACCTGTCAGACATTCCCGAGATGTGAGAATGGGAAGCACGGAGCAGCGGCACAGCTGTGATACCAGTGGCTCCCCTGCCCTTGGGAAACCACCAGCTCCGTGGTTCAGGGAAATAAATAAATCCATAAACTGCCTTTTAATTAAAGTCAGCCCTTCTACCCAGTGAGAATTCCTCGGCTACAGCCTTGTCGGGAAGGCCTTCCTCCCTCTGTCTCCTGCATTTTCCGAGTCACCTGAGGCTCCCAGTTTCCTGGTGGAAGTGCCCTCCACTGTCAAGCCCCAGCTCGAGGCCTCACACCCAAGAGCCAATGACCCCCAATCCCTCCGGACGCTCCAGAATCAGGAATGACGCCCGGCAAACACATCCAGCCTGTGCCTTTCCCACTGGAGCAGGATCACAGACGGCTCCGAATGTGCTTGTCTGGGACGAGTTGGAACAGGAATGCTTTTCCCTGTGCTCCTTCCCAGCCCGCAGTGGGGCCGGGACGGCACGAGCTGCTCCGGGGCAGAGCCCCAGCAGTGCCGGATCAGCTGCCGGAGGGAATTAGCACGGATTCAGCGCCAGGTAATGAGACTCCTGACTCGGGCTCGTGTGTCACAGCCCTGAGCCAGCACAGGAGCTGTGCCAGGGCCGTCACCTCCGCTCCCAACCCACGGGAACGTCACACATCACGTCCCTGCTCCAGCTGGTTACTCCCAGGGTGACACTTCCCTCGGTGGCACTTGGGGTCACGGGAGCCGCTGTGACAGGGACACACCAGCCCACAGACAGATAGACAGCGGTTGGTCACAAGGTTCCCCCGTGTGCCCTGCTGACCCCCAGACACCCTGTGACAAGTGGAGCGGCTCCAAACAATCCCACAAGGACAATCCCACAGGGGCAATCCCACGGGACTTGCAGGACGAGGGGGGTATTTCTCCAAACAGACCACGAGTCACCATCTCCCCATTTTTAGGGTGCCCTCACAGCAAAACCTGCGCTCAGATCCAGGCTCTGACCTAGAAGAGCAAGAGAAGGGGAGGGAAGAGTTTAAGTTAAAGCAGCTTGAGGATAAACTGGAGCTGAATTCCCGAGAAACAGGTCATTCCGTTTGAGCACACGGCCCCGTTAGGGCTGGGGATTAACAGCAAAGGTCACTTTGAAAAACCAAAATCGAGAGGCCCCGAACTCGGCACATGGCTGGGAAAAGCTGAGAGCTCCGGGTGGGAAGGCTGCCTTTGAAATACAGCCTGGACCTTTCATGTGCAAGAAGACAGACCCAGCTGATACAGATTAGGGAGACACAAGCTAAATCCTCCAGGAAAAGAGAAAAGGGGGGAGTTCTCCTCCCAGCACTGCTCGGCACCCCTTCCTGCCTGGCAGAAGCCATCCCCGTGAAACAACGCTCCAACTTCTCCTTTGTTCTTCCTTACCAGGATCCTTTCACACCAAGACACATGGGAGCCTGTGAGAGCTCCCACTGCTCACAGGGAGAGTGGTTGGGAAGAGTTGAATCCAGAGACACCCGCAGATCAAAGCTGGGCTGAGGCAGGAGGGGCAGGTTTGCACAGTGCCTTTGCTTTTCCAATCCAAACCAAACCCCAGGAGAGCTCTGAGCAAAGTGTGAGGAAAACAAGGTGTGAAAAGCTGTCCCCTGGGAGGAGAGAGAGATCAGGAGATTGAGGTGACCCTGAGGAAAGCTGCTTCCAAAGCTGAGCCCACCACAGCCACAGACCCCTCGGCAGCATTTTGGATCAGCACCTCCCTGTCACCTCTGGAATCAAAACACCATTAAATCCCAAGAATTTGTCATTCAGCTGCCCCTTGTCCCCTAAAACAGCTGGATTAGGCAGATCCAGCCCGGCCAGGGTGACACACCACATTTTCCAGGTGTTTTTCAAGTCCCCGTTTGCCGTGGAGGGATTTAAAACGCCCTCCCCGGCAGCAGCCCCGATCCAGCTCATCCCGGGGGATTGCTGCTGGGGCAGGACAGGCAGCAGTGACCTTCAGCCGCCTATTTCCTCGCTTTTCAGGGGGATTTGGGCTCCGGGGCGGATTTGTATTTCTCATTTGCAAGCCCGAGCTGCAGCGCCTCATCCTCAGGGAGGCTTTGAACTGCAGATCAAGAGGAATTTCCAGCCTCTGATGTCGGTGCAGAAATGCGGCCGCACCGGTTTGGGAACGACTTCCAAGGCTGGACCTCTCCAACGCCCGCCCCCGCGCCTTTATCTTCCCCCTCTTCCCATCCAAACCCGCAGCTCCTCGCTACCCCCCTCCCAAATTCCGAGCCTGTCCCCGCAGCCCGACATTCCTGCCCGCTCCCGCGGAGCTGAAGATGCCACATAAATAATTTATCCTGAGCGACAGCCATCGCAGGATTTAAGGTCACTCAGGCTTTTAAAATCCTATCAGCATGCTTCCCGAGCGCGAGCTGCCAGCTCCATTTGGAGCGTCCCGCCGAGGCGGCGCATCCCTGCCTGCAGACAGACGGACACGCTCCGGCCCCGCGGGATCCAGACGCTCCCTGTGAATTATTAACGACCCGCGCGGGCTCTGACGAGGCGTTTTTACCAAAACCCCCGACTCCGGAGTTTCTCGTTCCTCAGGGGTGGGTTCCACAGCCTCAGTTTCCCCATCCACAGCTTCCACAGACTCCATTTCCACAGCCTCAGTTTCCCCATTCCCACCTTCCAGCCTGTTTCCCTTTCCCAAGCTTCCAGAGCCTCAGTTTCTCCATTCCCAGCTTCCAGCCTGTTTCCCACAACTTCCACAGTCTGTTTCCCCATTCCCAGCTTCCAGCCTGTTTGCCTCTCCCAAGCTTCCAGAGCCTCAGTTTCTCCATTCCCAGCTTCCAGCCTGTTTCCCTATCCACAATTTCCACACCGTTTCCCCATTCCCAGCTTCCAGCCTGTTTGCCTTTCCCAAGCTTCCAGAGCCTCAGTTTCTCCATTCCCAGCTTCCAGCCTGTTTCCCTATCCATAACTTCCACAGTCTCTGACTGCCCATTCCCAGCTTCCACAGCCTCAGTTTCTCCTTTCCAAGCTTCCACACCCTCAGTTACCCCATCCCCAGCTTCCACAGCCCCATCCCAGGCTTTCCCATTCCCAGCCACAGAACCCTCAAGTCAGGCTCATCCCTTCCTCCGAGCTCATCTCAGGTCACTCGCCAGAGGAAACCTTTAATCAGGAGCAAGGGAATCACGTCCTGAAACTCGGCTGCACCAAAGGGAAAAGCAGGAAAAGCCCGTCCCGCCAGGCCCACAAGCCTTCCCTGCCTCTCCCCTTTCCC
>NW_021940764.1:53313-54061 GCF_001715985.3 Manacus vitellinus | reverse complement strand
CGGGCTCCAGTTTGTAGGAGAGCTCGAAGAGCAGGTTCTGGTTGTCGATGACGCGCAGCTGCCGCACGTAGGCCTTGGTTTGCAGCTGGGCCGGGGACGCCTCCAGCTCCAGGCCTGGGAACGGGAACAAGAACGGGAATGGGAATGGGAACAGCGATGGAGGAGTGCGGGGATGCAGGGGTTGGAGGGACGGGGGTGAAAAGATGCAAGGTGGCAATTTGGGAACGGGGATAAAGGGATGAAGGGGATGGGGATGAAAGGAAAGGGGGATGTCAGTGTGGGAATGCAGGGGGTGGAGGGACAGGGATGGAAGGATGCAGGGAATTCAGGGATGGCAATGAAGAAGAAAAAACAATACAGGGATGGCCGTGCGGGAATGGGGATGGGGAGGTGGGAAGGCAGGGATGGGGACGGAGGGATGGGGGAGTGGGGATGAAAAGATTCCAGGACAAGGATGTGGGAACGGGGATGTGGGGATGGATGGGATGAGGATGCAGAGATAGGGATGGGGACGAAGGGATGACACAGTAACAGAAACATGGGAACGTGGATGTGGGGACAGGGATGAAGGGATAGAGGGGTGGGGATGAGGGGATGCAGATGCAGGGATTTGGGGATGCAGGGGTGAAGGGGTGCAGGACATGGATAATGGGGTGTGAGGATGCAGATGGGGGTGCAGCCACACCCCTGTCCCTCAGGGGCAGCACTGAGGGTTCAGGGCTGTGTGGGACACCCTCCTTCCCCCCCC
>NW_021940764.1:48775-50038 GCF_001715985.3 Manacus vitellinus | reverse complement strand
GGGGAGGGGTCTGGGGCTGGGCATGGGGAGGGCATGAAGGTGCAGTCAGGAGGGCACCAGGGTGGGCTGCTAATGAGCTAATGACCCCCCAGCACCTGTGTGTCCCCAAGGACCAGAAATCCTTGTCCTTCCTGAGGACGCCCTGACCCACAGAGTCCCCCAGGATCCCCTCCCCTTCCCCTGGACCCCCTTTTCCCCCTCTCACTTGAGCTCCACCGTCTCCACGAGCTGGTGCAGCTTGAGGATCTCATCCTCCAAGTCATGGTAGAGGGACGTGTCCTTCATGATGAGCAAGTAGAGCTCCTGGGGGGGCAAGAGGGGTCAGAATAGGGGGCTCAGGGGGACTGCAGGGGGAGACACGGGAAGGGGACCCCCACCTTGATGACCTTCCCGGCGCTCTCCTCCTCCTGGAGCAGCCCCTTGTATGTCTCGAGGAAGTGCAGGAGCACGGCCAGCACCGCCCGCTTGCGCTGCAGCCCGGCCCCCTCCTCCCAGCGCGGGGGGCTGCCCGCTGCCAGCACGAAGGTAGCACTGTCAAGGAGGTGCCACGGCAAGGAGGGACCCCCCTGGCCGCTCCCCAGCACCCTCTGCACCCAGGGACCCCAGTGAGGGCCGTTGTGCCCACCCTGGGGGCACCACCCTGCCCGCCTGGCACCCAAACCCGTAGCCCACTCTCATGGCCCCACATGCCCACCTTCACAGCCTCCCCATGTGCCCACCCACACGGGCACCCCAATTCCCTCCTTGCTGCTCCTGTGAGCCCCTAGTAGCACTCTGCTGCCCTCCCCATGTCCTCCTCCTCCTCGCAATCCCCATGCCCACTCTCATGCCCACCCCTGTGCCATCCTCATGGCACTTTCTTGCCCACCCTGGTGCCCACCTGGTCACCCCCTCATGTCCCTTTCATGACACCCTTGTGCCCACCCTCATTGCACCCCGATCCCCTCCTCATGCCCAGCCTCAGACCCCTCCTCACTGCACCCTCGTGTTGTGCCCTCCCACTGCCCCCCCGTGCCCAACATTGGCCCCCTCCCTGTCACACCCTCGTGCCCCCCCGTTGCCCCCCAGGATATTGCTGGTGCAGCTGCTGCAGGAAGCGCTCGGTGGGCAGGAACAGCGAGTGGGTGAGAACGATGTCGTCCAGCAGTGACTCTGGGGGAGATTTGGGGGACAGGTGTGGGCACCCCACCCTGCACAGCCCCCCGACACCCCCCGTGCCCAGCGGGGCGGGAGGGTGACGGGAGCGATGCTAATTCCGGGGTG
>NW_021940764.1:46983-48210 GCF_001715985.3 Manacus vitellinus | reverse complement strand
CTTTGGACGAGGCACCACTCCCTCCCTGGCACCAGAACAACCCTCGGCCCCAAGCAGGGGCTGTGCCTACATGCCCCAGGGACACTGTAATGGGACCCCAGAGCCTTTCTAAGGGGACAGCCCCGAGGGGTTGTACAGAGTGTCCCCTCAGACTGTCAGACTATTAACCTATTCATGGATCTGTGCTGAGCCAGGGCAGAGGGTCCCCTGGCACCCCCATGCCAGGCACAGCACCCATGGGGCATCAGCTGCTGCCAAAAGCAGGACGTGGTGGTCTAGGGCACAGAGACAGGCAGAGGCACTGGCAGAGTGGGGGGTACAGGTACACGGCCCCCAGCCCCCCTGCCCTGGGCACAGCCCCCTCTCGTGCTCTGCCTGGGGGCAGGAGTCAAACACTCCCCCCATCCCCCCAGGCTGCAGCCCCCTCCAGCCCTGCCTCAGTTTCCCCATCCCTCTGCAGCACCCAGGCCGTACCTCAGAGCCACTGGGAGACTTTCCCACACTGGGACCCCCACGCTGGCTCCTGCCTGCCCTGCTCCAGGCCAGCCTGGGCACCGCCGGGCCTGGCAGCGTGTCAGTGCAGGCAGGGCCTGGCACTGCCAGTCCCAGCTCGCTCCTACCTGAGGGCTCCTTCTGTCTGTGCCCAACCCTGGCATCGCTGGAACAGGAGGCTGGGGGTGGCTGGGGGTCGCCAAGGGGAGTTCCTCAACACCTCCCAGTCCCACCAGCCAAGCGAGACTGGCCGGAGCAGGGATGCCCATGGCATGGGAATGCTCCCACCCACCTGCACCCAGCCTGGCTCCCACCCAGCCACGGCACCTGGGCACGGGGAGCCACCGTGGGACAGCACTGGGAGGCCTGTGCCAGAGGGAAGGGGCATCCAACCGACCCTCCCACTACAGCTCCCGTCGCGACTAATTTTAGCACCAGGAGGATGTTACGGACCATCCAACCGGGAGGTGGATGCTGCAGTGGCTCCCGGTGCCCGGCCACCTCCAGTCCTCACTGGGCTGCTGCCACCACCGAGCATCCCCATTCCCCTGCCAGCCTTTCCGCCGCAGTGTGCTGCCCTGGGGGACCCCTGCCCACGCCGGGAGCTCCTGCCCACCCCGCTGCCACGGGCACCTTGCCCCGGCGGGGACCCGGCCCTGACCTTGTCACCCCAACCGGGCACCGCTGCGCCCCGCGCGAGGCCACCCACCCCACCGGAGACCGCGTACCGGGCAC
>NW_021940764.1:40244-41178 GCF_001715985.3 Manacus vitellinus | reverse complement strand
GGTGCTTCTGCCTGGGCTGCAGCCACATGGAGAGGGGCTTCTCGTGACAGCAGGAGGGGAAACTGAGGCTCAGAGAGACCCTGCTCGCTGCTGGCAGCGGGGCTGCACTGGGCCACACGGGCAGGAGGGACCCAGAGCACTGTGCCATGCCAAGGGCGATGCTCCTCCTGGGAAAGGTGCCCCAGATCCGGCCTGTCCCAGCCCCTCTCCCTGGCTCGGCGGGGACGGGGGCACTGCTGGCACAGAGAGAACTATTGGCTTAATTAATTTGCTGTTATTTCTCCTAACGAGCTGGGATCTGGAGCGGGCGCTTCCCTCGGTTGGCAGCCGCCGCATTCCCCCGCCCGGAGCCGGGGGTGCGAAGCCTCCAGGCACTGCTCAAAACAGACCGTGTGTAGGAGGGAAAAATTACACCCCGGGAAAAATCCCTCCCCGAGCCAGCGCCTTAACCCACTTCCCGGCTGCAGCGCTGGCAGAGGGGAGCTGCATTTTTGGGGAAGGGGAGACCCCCCCTACGAAGGGAGAGACGGGCCCTTGACCCCTGAGACTTCTGCCAGGACAGGGAACTGAGGCAGGGGGACTGGGGAGGGATAAGGCAGCATGGCAGCAGGGGCAGGAAGGTGATGCCTCTGCTCTGGGACCCCCACCCCACTGTCAGATGGCCTCTGGGCCCCCCACCCCACTGCCAGCAGCCAGGGTAGGAGCTGAGCACCCCCACCCTGCTGCTGACAGTGAGGGCAGGAGCTGGAGAGAGCTGCAGGGAAGAGAGGAAAAGGGGGTGGGATGCAATGGGAGGAGTTGGGGTCCCCCCTGCCCTCAAAGCCGCCCTCTGCCTGCCAGCATCGTTCCCCCTGTCCATCCCATTGCAGGAGGGCAGAGCCCACCACAGCGCTCCCTCCATAGGATCAGGGTGGGCACAGGAGTGGGACACACG
>NW_021940764.1:28038-39238 GCF_001715985.3 Manacus vitellinus | reverse complement strand
GGGCAGGAAGGGGCAGCCGGCCCTGCCAAGTTTCCTAATGCAATTTGCAAACGGCTGCGAGGACGCGGCCAAGCCGGAGCTGGAGCCGTGGGGCCGGCGGGACGCGGGAGGCACAGGGGGACGGGGCACAGGTGAGCCAGCCGGGATCGGCTTGGCACAGTCACCCCACGGGATCGGGAATCTGAACGGGGACACGAGGCTGCCGTGGGGGAGGGAACCGAGGCGGGAACAGGCGCGGGGCTGCGGCGCTTCCTCGTGGGGCCAGAGCCCAGCCCGGAGCGTCGGGGCAGGTTCCAACACCCTCCACAGCCCCAGCAGCAACTCCCAAGCGCTGGGAGCAAACCCGGCCCTGCCGAGCTGGTTTGGGTGCTGGCTGGGCTGCTCGGGCAGCGTCGGGGTGCTGGGCACCCACAAACCTCCCCGTCGCTGCCGAGAGGGCAGGTGGCAGCAGGGATGGAGGTCACCCCGTGGAATCCCACCTGAGAGCTCACACTCATGGACCAACACCAGTTACCAACGGCTTGCTGGGAAAAGAATTAGGAGCAGCTCCTAAATTAAGTAGTTCCTGCCCAGGCAGTGCATTCCCAACAGCCTCCCATGACTCTCCCGCCCTTCTGCTGCTCCCAGAGTGGCAGAAATCAATTTGGTAATTGAAAAGAGAATTGAAATGAAGAACGAACTGTGTCAGAGGATGTCACTGCTGCTTACCCAGACAAATAAATACGAAATACCCAAAAGAAACAAATCAGCTTTAATGAAGGAGCTGCTTCATTCCTTAAATAAAAACAGACCACGATCAAGCCAGCGGAGTTTGACATCTGGGGAGGGAGCGGGGAACGTTTAGTAACGGGGAGAAGTTGGGAGAACGTGTGGCCAAGGACCGACTCGGGGGCTGGTTCTTCGGCGGCCCCAGCGCAGGGGAGGAGGGGGGTGGGCAGCAGTGGGATGGATTTCGGGAAGGCACCGCTCAGACCATGGGGGGAAGTGCCTGGCCCTGAGCAGGTGCAGGTGTCTCATCCCGCTGCCTCACCTCCGCGCAGGGAAGGAGCCGTTCCAAGGAGCAGCTTCCTCCTCGCCGAGGTGCCGAGTCTGGTGCTGGGATTCCCGTGGCCACATCCCTACGTGTTGCTCCTCTCCTTTGATTTTTCACCTTTGCTGTCCTGGGAGGGGGAAGAGCAGCAGAGGTTCAGGACCACCCCAAACCCTGGCATGGGAGGCTCAGTGCTATGGCTGAGTCCTGCCAGCAAACCCTCCACATCTGGGTGCCAACCTCCCCCCCCAACCCCTCTGGGCACAACCAGCTCTCTGTGCCAACCTCTCCTTGTGGTTCCAGATTTTTCCATCACAAGGGCTTTCTCAGGGCCCCTCCATCAGACAATCTGCTTCCCAGCCCTCCCCGTGTATGAGAACCCACCAGAACATGCCTGCCCGGGTCTGGGCTTGCTCGGCTTCCATATGTGAGGAAGGTATGGAAAGGGAAACCAAAAACACACACGTGGCACTCCAGCACGCTCACACACGCACAGCTCACAGCACTGGAGCAGGGAGACCATTCCCAGTGCAGGGAAGCATTCTCATCCCTGAAAAACCTTTAATTCTGCTGCCTGAATTATCTGCTAATAAGGTCTCAACATTTACTCTTCCAGAGAATTCCTGCCTCCTAGCTTAGGGCTGGGTTTTTCCCTCTCTAAATTGTTCTTTTTTCTACCCTGAGCAAATAATTTAAAAAAAAAAAAAAAAAAGTCAACTTCAGACTTACTTTTTACGTGGTTTTAGTTTTAAAGATTTAAGTAACTCAAATTAACTGGAGCCCTGCTTACCACCTGCAAAGAGAAGCTGAGGTTTGGGACAGGTCAAAGACGAAAACAGGTTTAAGATTTCCTCAGAACAAGGTTAGTTTTTCGGGATGGGAGAGGGAACTGCAGCCTCAAACACGCCACTGGTACCACACACACACACAGAGCCAAGCAAGGGGACGGTACCTCCGGAGGGGGTGGTTTGATGGTCACGGGCTGGGACGTCCGGCGGGGTGGGGAAGGCTTGGGCTGCACCTGCTGCTGGACAGTGTTGTAGTAGGTGACCCCCCCATACACCTGGGACTGCGCCTGTGGGAGCAGCGGGGTCAGAGCTCTGGGCTGGGGGGACTGGGAGACACCACACGGTCCCTGCCAGGCTTGACAGCTGCCCCCAGCCAGCACCAAGGGTGAGCTGGCATGGGGAGGGGGTTAACCTGTGCTGTGCCCCCCAAAGACCAGCTCCTGAGGCCCCTCGTGTACCCCCACCCCTTGCTGGGGTCCTGCTGGTAGGGTGGGCAGAGATGGGACACCGCCCATGGCAGAGGGGATTCCCTCATCCTGCAGTTCCCCAATGCCACGGAATGCCTGTGCTTCCCAACAGCTTTTCCACAGGGACACAGCTCCCCGGCACACCCAGCCCCGTGGCCCAGGGGTCAGGATCTGCCCCCAGAGTGGGGATCACCCGGAGCAGCAGGAAGGGCAGGGAGTGTCTGGAGCTCAGGGATCGTGCAGCTCTCTGTCCTGCCACGGTGTGTCAGCCCTGCTCCGGGACGGGGATCTGGGCTGGGCTGGGCTCATCTGCCTCCTCACACGCATCTAGTCCGCTCTGATCTGCCTTTGCAAGGATATGGTCTGCCCTGCCTCCTGGAGAATCTGATCTGATCTGTCTCCTCACAGGGATCTGATCTGGTCTGACCCTCACAGGGATCCGATCCAATCCACCTCCTCAGGGATCTGCTCTGATCTGTCTCCTCACGGACACGATCCAATCTGCCTCCTCGCTGCTCGGCAGCAACCTTAGATGTGGAGTTGGGTCACAGAGCAAGAAAATCCAGCCCCATGTTCACACCATCCAGTTCCCAGCCTCCATCCCAAACAGAACCGACTTCCAAAGCCGTTCCCAAGGTGTCCTTTGGCTCAGCAGGGACCTGGAGGGGCTGTGCCTGTTCCCAAGTTTCTGGTGGGCTGTCTCCTGTTCCGTAGGGGAACGCCTCCATTTCAGATCCCCCAGTACAGGATTTCCAGACCCCACACGCAGGGAGCAATCCTTTCCAGGATGGCAGCAGCCTCCCCCTCACGGAGCAGTGCACCTGCTCCACATCCTCTCCCAGGAAAACCTCGGAGAACACACCCCACACTCCACAGGGTCCCTCCTGCTTGGGAAGGAGCCGCGGCACACCCGGCTTACCTGTGTGTTGGGATACAGATGCGGAGGAGGCGGAGGGGGCAGAGCTCCGGGGGGGTAGGGGTAGCCAGGATTCCCAAAATTCATCACTCCAGGGGCGGAGAAGTAGGTCGGAGTGAGCAGCTGCTGCGGCGGGGGCTGGCCCGGGGGCATGGACACCGGCGGGGGGTACAGGCCGGGGTTTGCCATGGCGGGGGGTGTCTGGTGGGGGTGTAAACCTGGAGGGGATGGGAAGGAGAGGGATGTCACTGGAGAAGCCACTGTGTCCCACAGAGGGCAGGGCTGGCAGTAGGAAGAAGCACGCTCTGCTCCAAGGCTCCCCTGCAGCCCCACGCTGGGGAGGGACACGGGGCACGGCCCCTTCCCCAATTCCAGGTCCCGATTCACTGGGATAGGACACGACCCCATCACAAATCCACTTCAGGAAACAGTTTTGGTAGCAAGCAGAGGATGTGCCAGTTCAACAGCTTCTAGTTCTGCTTTTCCCTGAGCTACAGAACCAGCCCAGTGAGGAACCAGCCCAGTGCCCACGGAAGGGAGCGGCTCAGCCCAGAGGGGCCCAACAGGGACCTGCAGAGATCCAGCTGAGAGCTGCCAAAGGTTCAAATTCCCCCACCCTGCACTGACTGGAAGCTCCAGAAACACCTATTTTTTTCTTTCCTTAAAACTGACACTGATTCAGCCTCACTGCAGTAGGGAGCAGGTCTCTTTCATGTTTTAAAACTAGGAAAAATGGATTCCCCCAGTGACAGAGGCTGTGGGAAACCAGAGTTCCCTGTCCCCTGGGTCGAGGGGTGTCCTGCTGGCTCCTCACCTGGATGAGGGAGGTGCATCTCCGGCTGCACGATCATCCCTTGGGGTGGCAGCGGGGCCGGGTTCTCCCCGTGGGTGTAGATTGGTCCCTGGAATTGTACTGCAACACATGACAGCCTGTGAGGAAAAGCTCCACGGAATTTCATTCCCCTGCAGCAGGACACACAGCCCAGTAGCCCCGAGGGCTCCCAGCCAGCTCCCACGGCACACGCAGGCTCCCAGGCTCACAGCTGCCATGTGATCCCAACAGAAAAGCCTCCTACTCCCTCAGGAAAGCAAGAAAACACTCAGGGAATTTTTTCTCTAACACTTTAAATGCTGGAGGGAATTTCTAATCCATCCTCAGCCCCACTCTGTGACTCTCCCCGCTCTCAAAGGTCAAAGACCTGATTTAAAGTTCATTTCAAATCCCAGCTCTCGGGAAGAATTGGGGTGTCCTAAGAGCCCTGGCACAGGGAGGGGATAACACTGAGGATAATTCCACGGTTTAAACACAACCAGGGAGGCTCCCAGCAGCCTTTTAGTCGCCGTATGAGGGGCCACAGTGACACTACAACAAAGGAAAGAAAGGACAAAGCCCACCCTGATCTTCCCAACACTAAAAAGAGGGGGGGGGATTCCTGCTCCAGCTGCCCAGCTCTGAGCACCCATGGAGACTCGGGAGCAGGGGGGAAACACTCACGTGGGTCATAGTAGTGCCCTTCCATGATGCTGATGTGCATGGGGGGTGCGGGCTCTGGCACGGGGGGTCTCTGGCGCTGTGAGGAGTAACGCTTGACACGGCCCCCCGGCACTGCCTGCAAGAGTCCCGGCGTCAGGGGGGGCTGGGAGGCACCAACACCACACACCCCCCACCCAAACCTCCCCTGGGTCACCCCCAAACAGCCCCAAAGAGGAAAGGCTGAAGTGTCAGGCAGCCTCTAATTACCCCAACCCCAAGCAATTAGAGCCCGTCTCCGGGATTACACGTTACCATCTCCTCCATCCGGTTGAACTGTGGTGGTGGCCCAGTTCCCACGTGCATATGGTTGGGAATACCTGAGGAAGGAACAGACTGGTTATTATTGTGGTTTGTGCTCGGTCCCAGGCCGGAGCTGCCTCGCCCAGGGATGTTGCTGTGGCTCAGCTCTCTCTCCCATGACATGGAACCTTCGGACTTCATCACCCTTATGGTAATTCTAAATATTTTGGGACAAATTACAGGCTGTTTTGTCACTGCACGCTCACCCACGGTGCTCAGCACCTTCTAAATCCTGCTTAAAAAATAAATCCACGTCCTGGTTTAAGCTCTGTGTCTGCTGAGACATGGGTCTCTTCCAGGTGGATCAAGGATCCATGTGGGATCTGAAGGTGCAATTTAAACCCTCTGCAGGGTGTAAATGCCTTTATCAAGGGAACCTTTGGAACCAAACAGTGAAGTGACGGCTTTTAAAACCATGGTTTAAACCACGGTGCCAAGGTGACCACAGGTGGTCCCAGGGGAGTGAAAATGGACTAAATAAATAACTGGAAGTGCTCATGGATCACTGACAGTGCAAATGCAGGCACAGGGATACAGAATGGACTGATGGGAGCCAAATGCTTCCCAGAATTAACTCCTCCCTCATCCACTAGGGACAAACAAGGGACAGCAGAGTCACGGGCAGAATGTGACACAGCCTAGAGCTGTCCCAAGGGAAATTTGTGAAGACACTTCATTTTTAAGCATAAAAACACCCAAAAATACACAATCTGAGCTCTTCTGAACTCTCATCCCACTGCCACGTTTCCATCCTGTCCAAGGGTCTGTTCACACACAGACTTCCCAGTCCCACCAGTACAAAATGACTTCTGGTTCCACGACCTCAACCCCACAGACGCTTATGAAAGCAGCAAGTCACTTCCTTCTCCTTGATCCAGTTTTATTCCCCTCGGGAAGCACTCTAGCCCTCTCCAGAACACTCTAATTCTGCACAGGGATAATTATACCTGGATGACCTCTCCATGGATACGCAACTGGAACTGTCCTCAGCTGGCAGCAAGGTAACTCTGCCCCAAGTCCCTTCCTCCTCCCAGGCACAAAGAGATTTGCCAATCCCAGACAGGCCTCAGCTGGTGGCAACCAAGCCCCAGTTCCAGGAAATGAGCTGATAAACAGGGAAAAGTTCCCTCCTGCTCCAGCAGGACATCCAGTTATTGATCCTTATCTCCTGCTCTCCTGTGGCATGAGTCAGTCTTGCTGTGATTCACACCACAGGGAGAGAGAAAGGATCTCCCCTTCTGTCCTTCCCAGACCTAACTCCATTCGCCTGCTGGAATGTTTAATTTCCTCTTTTTTCTCTGTGGTTTTGTCCCCACTGCTCTTCCTCAGCAGGAACCACCCACCCTGGGACTGGGCTCGGGCAGAGACAGCTCGACTCCAACCAGCTGCATGGAGCAGGATGGCACCAGGCTGCTGGAAAACCAGGAGGCTACTCCCACTTACCCCTCATCTCCCGAGGTGGGATGAACTGGGACTGCCCCGGGGTCCAGTTCTGCTCCGTCAGGTTCATCTGGGTCATCTCCTGCTCGAGTCCATCCACGCTGGATTCCACTGGCGACTCCCAGTTGCTCTTGGCTGGTGGGGGGGAGGTCTCTGCAGGTGTGGGTTTTGGAATGACAGGAGCCAGCCCCTCGGAAGCGGGCGCTTCCTCCAGCAGCTTCCCCGCGTCCCCAGCCTTCACTCTGGTCCTTCTTGCCCGGGAATAGGATTTCTTCTCAACTGGTCTGTCTGGTGGCGGCTGCGCAGCATCAGCAGCCACGGCTTGGTTTTCCAGAGCCCCCTCCTCCTTCCCGGGGCTGCCATGGATATGTGGCACCTCCAGCTCGGGGGACGTGTCCCTCGGCGGGCTCTGCTCCGCCCGCTTCCCGCGGTAGCCGCTCTCCTGCTTGGCTTGTTCCCCGTTTCTGTGCGGGACACCCGTTTCTGAAGCCCGGTAGCCTGGACGGGTCTCCTTGTAGCCCCCCATCCTGGGGTAGTTCCTGGTGGGGGCCATCCTGCCAGTGCTGGCAGAGCTGCGGCTGGTGAAGGGCCGTGGGGGGGCCGAGGGGCTCTTGGCTCCCTGGTGCCTCGGGGGCTTCGGGGGCCTCTCGCTGGACCAGTTGGGGTCTCGCTGGGGGGGACTCCCAAACCTGGGGGAGAAAAACAGCACAATTAACTGCAAAGAAACCCCTGGGTGGGAGGAATTGCTGTGCCCCTCTCTGGGATGCACGTCTAGAAATCCCAGGAATAAGTGATGGGTTTTTAAATCCACACAGCACTTTGGTTTAAACCATAAACCACCGTGCCAAGGTGATCACAGGTGATCCCAGGGGAGTGAAAACAGACAAAATAAACACTGGAAGTGCTCATGGATCACTGACAATGCAAATACAGGCACAGGAAGACAGAATGGACTGAGGGCAGCGAAATGCTTCCAAGAATTAACTCTCTCCCATACAACAGGGCTTCCCCTCTTTGGGGCTCTAGACCCATCCTCTCAGGGGACAGTCCAGGGCCTGGTGTGACTCTGGGGCTCACCGTGGTTTGCGCATCCTCCTGGGCTTGATGTCGTCGGGGTTGTGGGCTGAGCGGATGTCGTATCCGTACAGAGCAATCAGCTCCTGCCTGGTCTTGGGGGCCTGCTCGTCCTCCCGGAATTTGTCGTGTTCCCAGCGCCCCTCGTCCTTCCACAGCTTCCGCTGACGGCCCTTGGGCCTGGAGCAGGGACACAGGGAGGAGTAAGGATGTACAGCTGAGATGTGGCAGCTTCGAGCAGTCCCACACACAGAGACCGAGCATTCCTGGGGCAGGGAATGCACAGGAGGCAGCATTCCTCCTTCCCCCCGCTCCTCCTGCCCAGCAGCTGCTGGTGACCCACTGCTCTTTGGGAAAAGTAGCAGGAAGGGTCACTGCTCCCTGGCATGAGGCTTTTTTTTGGGAGCTTATTTGCATCTCTTGTTCAAAACAAAAACCTGAAGTGTCCTGGAAGGACACAGAGCAGGTAATGGAAGCATGGACCTTCCCAGTGCATCCCACTGAAACAAGGAGCTGTGCTGCCAGAGGTTGGCCTGGAAGCTGGCCTGGAACAGCCTCCCTCTCCCAGAGCCCCTGGGGGACACATACCTGACCTCCTCCTCCTGCGTCTGCCCTCGCAGGTCGTGCTCGAAGAAGAGCCCCTTGCGCGGGATGTACGCGGGGTTCTTCCGATCCTCATCGTCGTCCAGGTGCTTGGGGACCTTCTTCCCAACCTTTTTCTCCACAGGCTCCGTGCTCTCCTGTCAGAACCAGCGAGCTCTCACCACTGCAGCAGTCCTGCTGCCAGCCCCCAGCCCGTCCCCGCGGGACACCCACCTGCCCGTCCCCGCTCTGCCGCTCGCCCGTCACCGCTCCCTTGGCATCCAGCTTCTCACTGCCCTTCTCTGCTCTGGCTGCTGACTCGCAGGAGTCGGTGCTGTCCTGCTTCAAGTCCACCTTGGAGCTTTCTTCCTCGCTGTAATCCTCCTCCTCCGCCTGGCAGACACCCAGTGACTCAAATGTGCTCCGTTAGAAACAGATCTCCCAGGTATCTCCCCAAATCTGGAGTTAGATCCAGCAACAGATCCCCCAGGATTTCTCCCAAATCTGGAGTTAGACCCAGCAACAGGTTCCACAGGAATATCCCCAAATCTGCAGTTAGATGCCACAACAGATTCCCCCAGGAATCTCCCCAAATCTGGAATGAGATCCCTGTTCCAGCTGTTAGACCTGACTCTTCAAAAGCAGAGGATTAGCTCTTAGAATTCTTCCCATCCCAATATTTTTACAGAAAAAGCAAAGGCTAAATAAACCCAACCTCTTCCAGGAAAGTGAGGATCCAACAGGCTTTCTGGAATGGAGCTGGGATCAGCTCTTCCACAAAGCCCTGGCATCCCATCACTCCAAAAAGGGCTCCTGCAAACTGGGGAGACTGGTGATCACAGGCCCTTCCTTCCACGCCGAGGGCCCGGATCCAGCCAGAGCCACGTTTCCAAATTCCCTGGAGTTCCTCAGCTGACTCACTCTGCTCAGGAGCGTGACCTGGTTTCACCCTCCAGGAGCCTTCGGAGGCTGGAGCCGAACTAAAAATAGCTCGGGGTGATTAACCAAACCCTGCTCCATTTTCCTCTTTCAACACAGCCCTTCCACATTGGCTGCTCCCGGTGTTTACGCCGGGGAAGCCCAGGCCGGGCATTATTTTTAGGCACAGGAACAGAGTCATCCTGGCACGGGTGGTGATGCAACAACCTCGCTGCCACCGGGAGTCTCCACGCAGGATTCCAGGCTGGAGGAGCTCCGGGAGCTGCCCTGTTCCCTCCCTGTGCTGCCACACTCCTTCCTCGTTAATGGCAATGCTTAATTCCCAAACTGAGATCAACTCCCAAATTAACAGCTTGGATTTCCTCTGCCTGGTGGTTTGTGTGTTCCCTAACCACTGGACCCCTGAAGGATCCCAAAACAAGAGATGGATTTTCCCTAGAAGCCCTTCACTATAACCCTCAGAGACCAGAACTTCTCTAAACTTCCTGGAAATCTTTGAGTTCCGAAAATCCAGGGAAACCCGCAGCCCCCAGGCACTGGTGGGGTGGGATTCCCTCAGCACCCCCAACTCCTGGGATGCGTCGCCCCTCCAGCTGCTCCTCCAGAACACAGGGAAGCTCCTGGGATGCTCCCAACCACCACTTTGCTTTTTAATTTCAACTAATTAAAACCCAATGAGCATCCCACACTCCTCCCACGCCCTTCTTGGCCACGGCAAATCCTGTTCCCAGTGTCTGAGGAGCCAGGAGAGTTTTTCCTGGCACGTACTGGCCCTACACCCTCCCAGCAGCACAGGGACACTGGTCCCAGTGCCAGGGACTGTATCCCAGGGGCTGGCACTGGGAGAGGCTGTTTCCTTGGGAGACAGGGGGGTCAAGTGGAAGAGATCCAAGGACACAGCCTGGGAATTGTGCTGAAATTCCATGAGAACCAGTCGCTTACCTCCGAGTCCTCGGCGCTTTCATAGTCTGAGAGCACGGCTGCAGGGAGGGAAAACGGTTGGGATTAGGGCAGGGCCGGACATGGTTCCTCTCCCAGTGCCACCAAATCCCTTCCAAAGGGAATCTGGAGGCGAGCACCATCCCGGATCAACACCCCAACCAGCCCAGAAGGGAGCAGGAGCAAGTTTGGGGTGTGCTGTCTCTGCACCCCATGTTACAAGTGAATATTTGGGATGGCAACAACCACAGGATTGCTGGAAAAGACATTTTATCTGACTTCTATTTTTTTTTTTTCGCACAAACAATGCTTGCAACGGCCAGAGGTCATCACTCACCGTCTCCTTCGATGCCATCCTCGCTTTCCTGCAGAGAGAGGAGAGAGAGGGGAGTTAGAGGAAGAGGAGACCAGCAGCCAGGTCCCTGCAGCGTGGAAACATGGAATCATGGAACTGTTCAGACTGGGAAAGACACTTAAGATCGCCAAGTCCATCACCCCAGCACTGCCTTGTCACCACTAATCCACGTCCCCAGGTGCCACATCCACATGGTTTTGAACACTTCCAGGGAGGGTGACTCCACCACTGCCTGAACAGCTCATTCCAGTGCTTTACAATCTCTTCCATGAAGAAATTTTCATTATAAACTACTTTCCTAATATCTACTAGCCTAGTATCTTTTCTAGCTTCTACTGTTTCATCCTAGCATCTGTTTTTCCTAATATCCAGCATCCCATGATCCCAGACACAACGACAGGCCCTGCTCTTGTCGTATCCACCCTTGGAAGTTCAGCTCCAGTGACCACAAAGGAACAAATTCCAGGGCTCCAGTGCCTTTCCAGAGCAGCTACATTGGGGGAATATTGAGAGCAAAGCACAGCCTGTGTCAGTGCTGGGAGTCTCCAGGGAACACAGTGGCAATGACAGGAGTGCCAGGATCCCTCTCTCGCCAAGGGAGAGCCAGGGAAAGGGCAAAACCAGGGAATAACACACAGATGCCATGCAGGATCCAACTCAGGAAAGGTGGTGGATGAAGGAACAGCTCAGAGCAGGAAAAGTGTTCAGTAAAACTGTTGCCCAGAGAAGGTGGGGCTGCCCCAGCCCTGGAAGTGTCCAAGGCCAGGTTGGATGGGGCTTGGAGCAACCTGGGACAGTGGAAGGTGTCCCTGCCCATGGTAGGGGGTGGGACTGGA
>NW_021940764.1:22942-26085 GCF_001715985.3 Manacus vitellinus | reverse complement strand
GGGGAAAAGAGGTGGAAAAAGGACAAAAAAAGAGCAGAAAAAAGGGGAGGAAAGGGGAAAAAAGGGGGAAGGAAAAAGGGGACACACGGAGCTCGCCCCATAGAGCCCCCTCCCCACCCATCCAGCGCCACAGCGTCAGGTCCCAGCACCGAGAGGGGTCCAGCAGCACCCGGGGGGCTCAGCCAGGGAACACCCCCGACCCCCCTCACAGCACACCCCTTGCCCGCCTCAAAAACATTTAAATTATATATATAAAAAAAAAACCAAAACAAAACATTAAAACCCCCCAAATTGTGCGCACAGGGTTTCTATTTCACAAAAAAAAAAAAAAAAAAAAATTCTGCTTTTTAACTCTCCCCCCTCTGCCCCCGCCAACACGATCCAGAGGGGGGGGAACTCCCCAAAGACGGGGGAAAACACCCCAAAAGTGGCTCCCAGGTGCTTCCAACTTCCCGGTTCCCGTCTGGCTCCGACAAAACCCGCTGTTTATCCCGTTTTCTAACTAAACGCAACACGAAGGCAGCGGCGAGTGAGTCCTGGGGGGACCCCCGGGCACCAGGACTGGGCCCTGGTGATCCCCACGGCGATATCCCAAATCCCAAGGCCACGGGAGTGGAGCAGCCGCTGGGGAGCCTCGGCCGGTGCCAGCGCGGGGGGGACGAGTCCGGGGAACGTTCCAAAACCCAAGAGAACAAAACTGGGATCGCAGAGGAACGAAACCATCCGTCGGCACGGAGCGGGCGGTGAGCCGGTGACGGCGGAGCCTCTGGTGGCACACGGAGCTCCCGGAGGTGTTCAGAGCTCCCGGCATCTCCGTTACTTCCGACAGGTCCGGTGCGGCGTCTGCTTCTTCTGCACCTCCAGCCGGCAGCGGCTGCGCTCATCCAGCCACGGCAGCTCGAAGTTCCTGCGGGCACAGACGGTGTCACCACAGCACCAGACTGACCGGTGCCCTCCTGGGGGTGACACCAGACTGAGGCCCATCCCATCCCTGTCCCTCGTGCCCCCTGTACTCACTGTGGGGTCAGTTTGGGTAGGGGCCGGCCAAAGGCGACGACGGGCAGGTACGGGGTGATGAGCAAACTTTCCACTGCAGAGAGACACCAGAACATGAGACCCCCCTGTCTGCACCCCAACAACCCCACCTGCACCCCAGCACCCCTGTCTGCACCCCAGTACCCCTGTCTGCACCCCAACACCCCTGAGCCACAGCTCACCGTCATCTGGCTCAGGGAAAAATGAGGTAACTTCAGGTTCCGACTCCTGAATCCCTTTCCTTTTGTACATTCGGAGCTGCAGCCGCTGCAGGATTCTCTGTTCCCTGATCCGCTGGATGTCCCACCTGGAAAAACGGGATGGATGGGAAAGTGAGGAGCCACGGGCAGTGAGGATCCCGGGGGGATCAGGGGGCTGTGCCGGCTGCCAGTGACATAGGAACATCCCTCCTCCCACAGCATTCCTGGCTCCCACCCCAGTTGCACCCTGTCCCATCCTCCTGCTCCAGGTGACACCCCAAGACCCTCCTCTGCGGGACCAGGGACCCCAGACCCCCCTCGGTCTCCTTGCTCCCACCTTTTCCTTCGTTTCTCATCCAGCTCCAGCTTCGCATGCCGTTTGGAAAAGACGCTGTCGTCCAGGTTCTGCAACGACACCGGACAGGGATCAGCACGTCATCCCGGTGCCAGATCCTGCTCCCACAGCCCCAGGAGGGGCTGGTCCTTTCCCCCCCCAGGTCCAGGAGTGTGGAACAGCCCAGAAGGCCCCTGTGGCACCGCCGGCTCCAATGGGAGCTCCACATACCTCCAGGAGGTCCGAGGGGTTGGGGTCTCTCAGGGGCTCCACGACATGGTCCCTCCAAGACGGAACTGCGGGACGAGAGGGAGGCTGTTACCCCACACTGGGACCTCCACACCCCCTGCCCCACCTTTCCCTCCTATCCCTCCCTCGGAGCACAGCTTGGGATCTCCCAAACCCTCATCCCAAGCCAGGCCAGGAGCTGATGGGGGCCTGGGAGGAGGCAGAGCTTGTCGTCACCCCTTTGGCCAAGCACACGAGCAAACCTGAGCCACTTCCAGGGATGTGCTGAGCTCTCCCCACGCCGGAGCACTTGGCCACCTGGCAGGACAGGTACCGGATTCAGGGACAGCGGGTGACCCCGGTGCTGTGGCACGGTGGCATGAGCCAGAGCACGTTTCCCAACCACCCTGGGGAAGTTGCTTCACCCCTCACTCCAACAGACACCAGCAGAGTGGGGCCAGGAGCCCTGCCCAGAGCGAGGTGAGCCGGAGACGAGATCAGGGAGAGCCCAGAGCCAGCACCCACCACCGTGGAAGGAGCCAGCAGCGTGGCACCTCTCCCAGCACCACGGGCACTCCCTTTGGGAATCTGGGAGCCCTGTCCCAGATTCAGGATGAAGGTGCTGAGCCGCATTCCCTGGCCAGCTCAGCCCTAGCAGCTTCTGCACCGTTCTCTCCATCCTTACTTGCTACAGTCTCCTCCTTTTTCGGGGAAGGCTCCCGCAGCGGCAGCGGCGACGGGGGCGGCTGGTGCCAGCGGCACAAGTACATTTCGGTGGTGGAGAGATAGGGCAGGTCGTCGGCCTCGCTGCCCAAGCCCTTCTCCTTGGGGTGGGTGCCGGGGCCCTTCGGCGGGGCCGAGGCCCGGAGCGGGGTCTCCAGGAGTGACCGGGGTTTTTCTGGAGTCTCTTGGCTCCGCAGTTCTCGTTTACAAACAGTTTCGGCCAAGGAGCCGCCTGACTCCTCCTTCCCCGGGGAGTGCTTTGGAGTTTTACTCTTCACTTTGGAGAACTCGGACACCAGTTTTTTAACGGGCGTCTTCCTCTCCGCGCTCCCAAACGTCGGCTTCCTGCGGGAGGGAGAGGAGCTGAGCCAGGCACATGGATCCTCACCCTGCACCGGGGCCACCACGGGGGAGTCCAGCACCCCCAAACCTGGGCTGTTGCATCAGGGTAGGACAGAGGCAGTTTCCAGAGGGCCTTCCCCGGAATTTTGGCCCCCCTCCCTCTCCCCCTAGGCTTTCACCAGGTTCTCCAGGATGCAGGGATGTATTCCTAGTGCTGGGCAGCCTCTCTGAGCAGCTCAAGGGTCGCTGGGAGCCCCATGGACAGAGGATAAAGCCATAGG
>NW_021940764.1:16100-17137 GCF_001715985.3 Manacus vitellinus | reverse complement strand
GGGGGCCCCCTGCTGCTCCCCCTGAGGGGACTCCCCAGACCCCCCTACATGGTGAACACACTGGGGTTCACCATCCCCTGGGGGTCCTGCACCCCTATATTGCAGCATCACCCCAATTTCTGGGTCCCTGCACCCCTGAACCCTCCCTGAGGTCCCTGCACCCCCAGACCCTACACCCCTGCACCCTTCTGGGGTCCCTGCATGCCCTGATCCTGTACCCCTTTTTGGGTCCCTGCACTCTTCTGGGGTGCATTCACTCCTAAATCTTGCACCTCCACGAATCTGTGCACCCCTGCACCCCCAGATCCTGCACCCTCCTGGGGGTCCCTGCACTCCGAGATCCTGCACCCCCTGACTCTGCACCTTCTGGGGGTCTCTGCCCCCCAACTCCAGTCTGCCCCATGCCACGGTTCTGGGATGCATTGGGGTGCCCCCGGCTGCCTTGGGGTGCCCCCACCCGCCGTGGGGTGCCCCCGCCCGGGGCCAGGCTTGCCTTGTTTACCCGATTTTTCCCGTTCCCGGGGAGGGAGGGCAATTCTGGCAGCGGGAGCTGCTGTCCCGGCCAAGAGCCGGGGGCCGAGCCAAGGCTGCTCCCAGAAGGAAAACACCCCAAACCCATCCCAAACTCCAACCCCACGACCACCCTCCTGGCCCCTCGCAGCGGCACCGGGGCTGCTGCAGCGTCCCGTCTCTCCCCCCCCCGTCGCCCCCCCGCCGTCAGTAGGGACGGCTGAAAGGGGGCTCAGGGGTGCAGGACCCCCAAGTGGGTGGGACCCAGCACCTCTGCCCTCCCACACTCGCAGCTCTGGGTGGGGAAACTGAGGCACGATGTGCGTAGGGTAACACGGGGACACAGCTGGACGCGGTGTCCCCAACTCCACGGGGCTGTTGCAGCCCCACGATGGGTCTGGGGGTGTCCACCTGGGTCTGGGCGTGGAAAGCTGGGGTCCTGTCCCCTGCCAGCCCCAGTGCCCGGCCCCGGGACAGGTTGGGGGGAGGGAGTGACAGGCAGGAACGAACCCCCGTTCCCTGCGGAG
>NW_021940764.1:9797-11585 GCF_001715985.3 Manacus vitellinus | reverse complement strand
CCCCATTATTTTGTTGTGTCAGCAGCTGGGGGTCCCTCGGATCAGCTGTCGTGGGGTTGGGACCCACTGTCCCCGATTCAGTGACCGCCTTTGGAGGTGGTTCAGTGAGGGGGGGTGGTGGGGGAATGGTGACAAGCTGGCTCCGGCGCGTGGCATCTGTGCCGGCGGCACCGTGTGCGGCGGGAGACACATGGCCCCGGTGATCCCGTGTGTCCCCGACATCGCCGTCCACGTGTCCCAGCCCGGAGTCGTGTCCCGGTGCTGCTGTCCCTGCCCCGTGAGTGGGGTGACAAGGACTATGACTTCAGCCAGGGGCCACGCACATGCACCCCCCGCCACCCCGTACTGCTCCCCGCTTTTTGGGGGTCCCCCACGCAGCTCCTCAGCCCTGCAGTGGGGAAGTATCTCCCCAAATGAGGGGGCTGTGCTGGGATAATCCAGGTGCCATGCTGGGATAATCCAGAGCTGCTGCAGTGGGAGCACCCCAATGCCACAGGGGGCTGCACTGGGATCACCCCAATGCCACAGGGGGCTGCACTGGGATCACACCAATGCCACAGGGGGCTGTGCCGTGCGGCTGTACCAGGAGCTGTGGGTGGGAGCCCGGCTGTGCCGTGGGCACGGAGCCAGGGGACGGCGGGAGTAACTCCTGTGACCTCCTGATTTCACCTCTCCCGAGGGTTCCCAACCCACATTCCTCCTGCAGGCAATTCCGGGGTGCCCTGCCTGTGTCCCCAGCCGGCACGCACCCAGATAAACCCGGCTGTCCCCGGCCCACGTGGGCTCGGCGCCCGTGGCGCCCGGTGGGTGCGGTGCCTGACTCAGGGTGGGCGGTGCACGTGCGGCGCTGCGGGATGTCCTTGGATCCGGGATGCATCCGGGGTGCTTCCCTGGGGACCCCCCGCCGCCTGGGGCTTCCATCCTCCTCCGGGGGGTTTTCCCTGCCTGGGCTGGGGGAGGCTGAGCTTGGTGCAGCTCGGTACATGAGTGGTCCACCGGGGGATGCCCGTGGATCCTGGATCCAGGATGCGTTCGTGATCCTTCCCTGTGGATCCCGCCCCGCTTGGAGCTGCAGTCCCCCTCATCGGGGAGTCCCCCGTTTTGTGGGAGAGGAGGCTGAGCCTGGCACAGCTCAGTACATGTGTGGCCCCATGGGTTTCCCGTGGATTTGGGTGCTTCCCTGGGGATCCCACCCTACACAGGGCTGTGATCCTGCTCACGGTGGGGGGAGGCTGAACCTGGCACAGCTCAGTGCATGTGTGGCCCCGCAGGATGCCCGTGGCTCCAGGTTGCCGATGGATCCGGGGTGCTTCCCTGGGGAACCCACCCACCTCCCGGGGTTTCCCCCTCCATGAGCTGGGGAGGCTGAGCCCGGCACAGCTCAGTGCATGAGTAACCCCTCGCTCTTTGCAGGTGGGGTGATCAGCTACGTGGGCTCCAGCGGCGCCTCTCCCACCCGGACCAGCCCCGTCTCCCTCTGCAGCGACAGCTCCAACGGCAGCTCCCAGTCGGGATCCCAGCCCTTCCCCACGTACTTCCCCCCGTCGCCCACCGGCTCCCTCCAGGATTCCCGCGCCTACGGCGGGGGCTCGCTGGCCCCCCATGAGGACGGCTCCCCTTCTTCCTCCTCCTCATCCTCCACCTCCTCCTCCTCCTCGTCGTACGGCTCCTCGGTGAACTTCCCCGGGGTGCAGCCGGTCCCCGCGGACGAGCGGCGCCGCAGTTCGCCCAGCAAAGCCGGCAGCACCGTCACCAGTGAGTGGGGCTCACGGGGGGGTGGCAGGCGGG
>NW_021940764.1:7204-8317 GCF_001715985.3 Manacus vitellinus | reverse complement strand
CCGGGTACCCGCTGACCTCCCGCCTCCTGCAGGCGTGTCCCATGAACAGCCACGTTCCCGGGCGCAGCGGGCGCTCCGTGCAGGAGATCTGGGAGGATTTCTCCCTCAGCTTCACCCCCGCCGTCCGCGAGGTCGTCGAGTTCGCCAAGCACATTCCCGGCTTCCAGGCGCTCTCCCAGCATGACCAGGTCACCCTGCTCAAGGCTGGCACCTTTGAGGTATGTCCTGGGATGGCAAGGGCTTGATGCAGGGCATGGTGCCCTATGGCATTGCGTGGTGCCCCAAAGCCTGACACGATCCCTCTGGCATTGCACAATGCTCCATGGACTGGCATGGAGCCCCAAAGCATGGGCACAGTGTCCCAGATCATGGCATTGCAGTGCCCCACATATAGGAGCCATGGCACAGAACTCGTCCCTGCATGATGCTCCATGACATGGCACGGTGCCCATGGCAAAGCATGGTGCCCCACATTTGGGAGCCATGGACTGGAGTGTGGCACCGCCTGGTACCCCACGGTGCCCATGGCATTGCCTGGTGGCCCACGGCACTGCAGTGCCTGACACGTGGCAGCCGTGGTATGGAGCATGATGCCCACGGCACAGTGCCCCACTTTTGGGAGTTAGGGACTGGCATGAAGCCCCTGGTGTCCCACGGCAATGTAATGCATGTGGGAACTGTGGCATGAAGCATTGCATGGTGCCCATGGGATGGTGTGGTGCCCCACAGCACGGCATGGGATCCCAGCCCGCACGTTTGGGAACTGTGGCATGGAGCACAGAGCCCCTGCCGTGGCACGATGCCCCGTGGGCTGGCACGGAGCCCCACGGCACTGCAGTGCCCCACATTTGGGAGCCGTGGCACGGAGCCCGGTGCCCTCGGTGCCCCTGTCCTGCCACGGTGCCCCATCCCAGTGCCCACACGCTGCCCACCCCGCAGGTGCTGATGGTTCGCTTCGCGTCGCTGTTCGACGTGAAGGAGCAGACGGTGACGTTCATGAGCCGCACGCGGTACGGGCTGGAGGAGCTCTGGGCCATGGGCATGGGGGACCTGCTCGGGGCCATGTTCGACTTCAGCGAGAAGCTCAGCGCCCTCGAGCTCAGCGATGAAGAG
>NW_021940764.1:0-1001 GCF_001715985.3 Manacus vitellinus | reverse complement strand
TCGACCACGCGGGTGATGGCCGGGGTGATGATTTTTGTAAACTCGCTGAACGCCTCCAGGTCGACTTTGTCCCCGTCGGGCATGGAGGCCATGGGGGACTGGCCGATGGCCTCGGGCTGTGGGGGGCACAGAGGCGTTGGGGGGTGTGGAGTGTGTCCCGCAGGACCCCCGTGGTGGTGTTGGGGAGTGGGGTGTGACTGTGCCCCCCATCAAGACCCCCATAACAGACAGGGACACTGGGGGCTGTGGTGTAACCCTGTCCACCCCTGGGATCCCCATGGTGGACAGTGGCACATGGTGGTGCGGTGTGACCATGTGTCCCCCCCGGATCCCCATGGCAGCACTGGGGGCTGTGACATTATTGGGACCCCCATGATGGACAGCAGCGTTGGGGGGGCATGGTGTGACCGCTTCCCCCACCCTGGGGAGGGTGCAGTGTGATCCTGTGCCCCCCTCAGGACCCCCATGTCACCGGGTAACACGTGTGGCAGGGCTGGGTGCAGCAGCCAGGAGAGGGAGCTATGTGACAGGGCCAGGGCCAGGGCCAGGGCTGGGGCCACCCATGGGCACAGCTGTCCCCTTCGGTCACCGCTCACCCCTGAACCCTTTGGGGGTGACCAGCTCAAGGACACCGAGCAACATCCCAACCCCCCCAACTCCACCTGCCCAAGGACACCAGTGACATCCCACACCCTGGCACTGCCAGCGCTGCTGCCACGTGTGTGCTGAGCATGTGGGTGCTCAGCAAACCCCGGCTAGGGGGTTGGGGTGGCAACAGGGTCCCTCTGCTGCATCCCCTCACCAGGAATTTCCGCTTCTGCTTCCAGTGGCTGCCCTGGGCGTTGGTGCTGCGGTGGGCTTCTGTCACCACGTGGATCAGCTCCCACTCCTCGGCGCTGGGGTTGGGGCGATGCTGCAGTGACTTGATCATCTCCTCCTTCCGCCGCCGCTCCCGGTTCTCCTCGATCAGCTTCCGCTTCGCTACCCGCTTGGAGTCATCC
>NW_021940763.1:2332-4024 GCF_001715985.3 Manacus vitellinus | reverse complement strand
ACAAAGAGCCCATTCAAGTTGGCTTTGATAACTCTGGAATTCACTGGAAAGGCCCCACGACAGGATGCAAAGAGTCCCAGAGGTTTGTGCAGGGTCTTGGTCAAGACACCTCTTGGCACACAGGCCTTTAGAGCACAGCTGGCAGGTTGGTGGACAACAGGGAGGCTCATCTGCATCTGCTTCTGTCCAAGAGGAACCAAGAGGTTGCCATAGTAACTGACTGTAGAAATGGGAATGTATGCTGGTTGCCATGTTAACTGCCCATAGCAATGGAAATGTCTGATGGTTGCCACGGTAACTGACTGTAACAATGGAAAGGTATGCTGGTTGCCATGGTAACTGACTGTAACAATGGGAATGTGTGATGGTTGCCATGGTAACTGACCATGGGAACAGCAATATATGATGGTTGCCATGGTATTTGACTGTACCAGTGAGAGGTATGATGGTTTCCACAGTAACTGATAGTAGCAACGAGAATGGATGATGGTTGCCATGGTAACCGACTGTACCAGTGGAAAGTATGATGGTTCCTGTGGTAACTGATCATAGCAATGGGAATGTATGCTGGTTGCCATGGTAACTGACTGTAGCAACGGCAATGGATGCTTGTTGCCATGGTAACCGACCATCGGAATGTGACTTTATGATGGTTGCCATGGTAATTGAGCATAGCAATGAGAATCTATGATGGTTGCCAGGGTAACAAACCGTAGCAATGGAAATGTGTGGTGGTTGCCATGGTGACTGTAGCAACGGGAATGATTGATTCTTACCGTGGTAACTGACTGTAGCAATGGGAATGTATGACGGTTGCCATGGTAACTGACCATGGCAATGAGAATGTCTGATGGTTGCCATGGTAACCGACTGTACCAAAGGGAAATATGATGGTTGCCATGGTAACTGACCGTAGCAATTTGAATGTATGATGGTTGTCATAGTAACCAACCATCAAAGCGGGAATGTGTGCTGGTTACAATGCCAAACGACTGTAGCAGTGGGAAGTATGATGGTTACCATGGTAACTTACTGTGAAACAGGAATGTATGCTGGTTGCCAGGGTAACCGACTGTAGCAATGGGAATTTATGCTGGTTGCCATGGCAACCGACCATAGCAGTAAGAATGTATGAAGGTTGCCATGGTAACTGACTGTAGCAACTGAAATGTGTGATGGTTGCCATGGCAACTGACTGTAGAACGAAAAATGTATGCTCGTTCCATGGTAACTGACCATAGCAATGGTAGTGTATGATGGTTGCCATGCTAAATGATCATAGTAATGAGACTGTATGACGGTTGCCATGCTAACTGACCATAACAATGGGACTGTATGATGGTTGCCATGGTAACTGACCTTTGAAGTGGGAAATGTGTGATGCTTGCCATAGTAACTGACCATAGCAATAACACTGTATGATGGTTGCCATGGTAACCGACTGTACCAGTGGGAAGTATTATGGTTCCTGTGGTAACTGAACATAGCAATGGAAATGTATGCTGGTTGTCATGGTAACCAACCATAGCAATAAGAATGTCTGATGGTTGCCATGGTAAATGACCCTAGCAACTGGAATGTCTGATGGTTGCCATGGTAACAGACCAAAGCAATGGAAATGTTTGATGGTTGCCATGGTAACTGACTGTAGCAAGGGGGATGTGTGATGGCTGCCATGGTAACTGACTAAAG
>NW_021940763.1:0-1687 GCF_001715985.3 Manacus vitellinus | reverse complement strand
AATTCAGATGGTTGTCATGCTAACTGATCGTGGCAACGCGGCTGTATGATGGTTGCCATGGTAACTGATTGTAGCAGTGGACCGTATTATGGTTGCTATGATAACTGACCACAGCAATGGGGATGTGTGATGGTTGCCATGGTAACTGACCATCGCAATGGGAATATATGATGGTTGCCATGGTAACTGACCATAGCAACATGACTTTATGATGATTGCCATGGTAACTGACAGTAGGAATGGGAATGTATGATGGTTGCCATGGTAACAAACTGTAAGAGTGGGAACCGATGATGGTTGCCATGGTAAATGATAGCAGCAATGGGACTGTATGATGGTTGCCAGAGTAACTGACTGTAGAAATGGCAATGTATGGTGTTGGTTATGGTAACTGACAGTAGGAATGGGAATGTATGATGGTTGCCATGGTAACTGACTGTAGCAATGGGTATATATGCTGGTTGCCATGGTAACTGACTGTACCTGTGGGAAGTATGATGTTTGCCATGGTAACCAACCATGGCAACAGGTATGTATGCTGTTTGCCATGGTGACTGCCCATAACAATGGAAATGTCTGATGGTTGCCATGGTAACTGACTGTAACAATGGAATGTATGTTGGTTGCCATGGTAACCGACCATAGCAATGACAATGTATGATGGTTGCCATGGTAACTGAGCATAGCAATAGGAATGTGTGATGGTTACTGTGGTACCTGTGTGTAGCAATGGGAATGTATGATGTTTGTCATGGTAACTGACAGTAGAAACCGGAATGTGTGATGTTTGCCATGGTAACGACCGTGGCAATTGTAATGTATGATGGTTGACATAGTAACTGACTGTAGCAGTGGGAAGTATGATGGTTGCCATGATAACTGACTGTAGCAATGGGAATGTATGATGGTTGCCATGGTAACCGAGCATATCAATAGGAATGTGTGATGGTTGCCATGGTACCTGTGTGCAGCAATGGGAATGTGTGATGTTGTTCATGGTAACTGACCGTAGAAACAGGAATCTATGATGGTTACCAAGGTAACTGACTGTACCAATGGCAATGTATGATGGTTACCGTGGTAACTGACCATGGCAATGAGAATGTATGCTGGTTGCCATGGTAACCAAGCATACCAGTGGGAATGTATGATTGTTGCCATGGTAACTGACTGTAGCAATGGGAATGTGTGATGGTTGCCATGGTAACTGACCTTAGCAATGGGAATGTATGGTAGTTACTGTGGTAACTGACTGTGGCAATGAGAACATATGCTGTTTGCCATGGTGACTGACCATAGCAGTGGGAATGTATTATGGTTGCTACGGTAACTCACAGTAGCAATGGGAATGTGTGATGGTTGCCATGGTAACTGAGCATAGCAATTGGAATGTACGCTGGTTGCCACAGTAAATGACTGTAGCAATGGGAATGTATTACGGTTGCCATGGTAACTGACTGTGGCAATGGGAATGTATTCTATTTGCCATGGTAACTGACCGTGGTAATGGGAATGCATGCTGGTTGTCATGGCAACTGTGATTTCCTTAGACTATGAGCACGATATTTTCAACTCCACAAACATCTGTGAGAGCCCAGAGATCTCCCAAGATGGGGTTTAAAGGTCTCAAGCACATGAGTACTAGAGAGGGGCTAAGGAGCTGCGGCCTCAATGGTGTGGAGACTGA
>NW_021940762.1:2875-4156 GCF_001715985.3 Manacus vitellinus | reverse complement strand
CCAGTGAGTGTTCTTCCAGGAATCCTATCTCTGCCTACTGCTTGCTTTCCTGCCTTTTGCCCCCTCATCCCTTTGGATTTTCAGCCCCACCACCCTTTGGATGGGTGCCCTTTGGACGTGCAGCCTCCAGCTTTGCTTTCCGTTGACAAACTAAAAAGGTGCCCTTGGAAACGTGTCCCTGTTCAGAGCCAGCAATCCCAGAGAGCTGCTTTTGCTTGGGGCTGGTTTTCCCAGGCTGTCAGCAGCTGGAGCATCCCTGTGGGATGACAGGAGGGAGCTGTCAGAGGGAGCTGTCAGCGTGTTCTCACCCCCGTTTGCCAAACTGCTGCTCTGGAACGAACACAATTCCTGGGCCTCTGGAGTCGTCACAAGACTGGGATTGCCCCTGAATTCCCAGCACTTCCCAGTGCTGGAAATGCCATGGGAATGGCCTGTGGCAAGGCTTTGGCACCTCTGCCTTCAGCCCTGCCCAGAGCTCCCCAGAACTGTGCAAACAGCACAATCTGTATGGAGAGGGATTGAAGGGAAAGGACAAGGGGGGATGGCCTTAAGCCGAAGGAGGGCAGGGATAGATGGGATTTTGGGAAGAAATTCATCCCTGTGAGGGTGATGAGGCCCTGGCCCAGGTTGCCCAGAGAAGCTGTGGCTGCCCCTGGATCCCTGGAAGTGTCCAAGGCCAGGCTGGACAAGCCCATTCCCCCTTGTCCTATCACCTTGTGTAAAGTGCCTTTGCTATCCCCCTGTAGACACTCTATATCCATATAATTTCTATATCCATATAATTTCTATATCCATATAATTATGTAGAGTGGACTAGAGTAATTAAGCACACCCCTCTGGAAAACAGGTATTTTCACCCTGATTTTTATTTTTAATTATTTCAACTGGTGGCAGTTCTTGGAACTTTGACACAGTGACAGGAGCAGATACCTAAACTCAGATTTATTTTCGTGTAGAATGATTACAGCAGCTGTTTGAGGAGCCATTAATTTGCAATCAAATTCAGTTTGAAACTCCAAACTTTTCTCCAGCAATGTAGGTTTGAGGAATGCTGACCCAGAAACTGCCTAGTTTGGGGTTCTTTCTCTTATACTGTAACAGCTTTAACCCTTTTCTTCCCATCCCAGATGCTGTTTTATGGGATCCCAGAAAGGTTTGGGTTGGGAGGGACCTTGGAGATCACCCAATTCCACCAGCCCAGGTTGCTCCAAGCCCCGTCCAACCTGGCCTTGGACACTTCCAGGGATCCAGGGGCAGCCACAGCTTCTCTGGGCAACCTGT
>NW_021940762.1:0-1175 GCF_001715985.3 Manacus vitellinus | reverse complement strand
AGGCCTTGGACACTCCGAGGTGGACGAGGCTCTGAGCGACCTGGTCTGCTGGAAGGTGTCCCTGGGTGGTCTTTAAGGACCTTTCCCACCCAAACCATTCCATGATTCCGTGATTGTTGGCTGCTGAGTCGCAGTGCCCTGCTCAGCCCTGGCCCTGCACAGCCCCACGGGGGCTTTTCCCTGCTCTCTCCTGGATGAAATCAGCTCTGGCCAGGGGAGCCACAGGCCCACATTAGTTGGCCTGGGGCTATAAATCATTCCAAGGGGCTGAGGATGCCCCTCAAATCCCTCCAAGCTGGAGCAGGTTCACATCCAGACTGCCCTGAGCCGAGGGAGAGGATCAGGAGCTGCCTGCACACAGGTTACAGAGAAGTTCTTCTCATTTATGCCAAAAATCGAGTGCTTTTACAAACAACTGAGGAGAATTTCTTGAGCAGCAGCATCTCTTTTGTTCTCCCTAAATGGAGTGATTTGCTGGCAATTCTTTCAGACCGGAATAGCTGGAGACTGCAGGCTTGGATGTGCATTTTTGTTCGAGTGCCTGCACATGTACTGCACACTCTGTTCCCTGTGAGGCACTCATTTGTTGTCCAAAAAGGCTTTGCTTTCCACATCCAAGCACTAAAGCAGGAACCTCACAGGCTGCCCTGGGCTTGGAGAACAAAAAAAAAAAATGAATGAGAGACACACTTTATATTATTATTAAATTATATTATGCAAATGAGCCCTAAACCTTTTAGGAACTGTTTGGGTTTTCCCTCTTTTTTTATTCCTTTCTCTTAAGATTTCCTGCCAGTCGGATGGAAATTTGGTCTTGGTTCAGCACCAGAAAGCTGTCCCAGTGATCCCTGAAAGATATTCTCCCCCTCATCCATCTGAAAGTGGATCTCCCACTCAGCACAGAACCACAGAATAGAATCACAGAATGTTTTGGGTTGGAAGGGACCTCAAAAATCATCTTGTTCCAGCCCCCTGCCATGGGCAGAGACATTTTCCACTGGATCAGGTGGCTCTGCAGTGCAGTTTGTACCAAGCAGCATTTACTGGTGGCAGCAAAAAATGACCAGAAAAAAGACCTTCAGCTGGGGCTCCTGCAAGAGGCTCTTCCCTGGGATCTGCTCTGATTGCAGACCAGCAAAACCCTGCCAAGCTGGAAAGCAAAATTACAAAGTGTG
>NW_021940761.1:2829234-2843737 GCF_001715985.3 Manacus vitellinus | reverse complement strand
TGGTCAGAAAGAGTTTTCTGGTGTGGAACCTTTTGTCTGGGAGAAGTCTTCGTCCATATGGAATTTTGGGAGTGGGACTGATGGTTGCAGGGCAGGGCTGAAAAAAGCAAACAGCCTTTCTCCAGGGTTCCTTTGGGAAATGCTGCGTTTAACTGCTGAGAAGAGGGTTTGTTTCGTGTGGTCTTACGTATGGTTTCTGTTTGCTGGTTTCTTTTTCTTAGCTTAAGTTAGAAATGGGGGCAACTCCAAGTTTGGAAGTCTCTTTTCCAGGTCAACGCAGTCCTGCGGAAAGAGCAGGGCCCGAAAGTGAGCAATTTACCAACACCATGAACAATTTTTTACTAAATGTGTAGGAAAACCAGCAATTTACTTTCTTGATTGGGTCTTTATTTGTTGTCTTTGCCACTGCCTTACAGATGTTCCCCAGAAGAACAGCACTGCTCATTGCTCAACAAGTGCCATTGGAGGAGGTCTGGAAAAGCCAGTGGAAACTGCAGGAACTGCACGTGTTGTGCTCGTTTTCAGGTCAGGTTTGCATGGAAATGGGGCTTTCTGAAATATTGGAAATGCTGGGGGCAACTTACAGTGCCTTTGTTAGCTGTGTTCAGCGACTCAACTGATTAGAATTGTAGCTAATCTAATTTTTAAATAATTTGGAGATCTAGTGTCTGCTGCACCCTGATAGGGGAGAGAATAGAGCTGTGTGTGGTTAGGAATAAGTTATTAATGAAATGATTACAGAAACAGTGTTTTAGTTCTGCTTTGTACCTCATGAAAGCTGTTAGCTTCTGTAAGGCAGGAGGAGGAGGAAAGGGATGTTTTCATTAGTGGCTGCCAGCATCACAAAGGACTCCTTGGGTATTGCAAATCAGAACATCTGTATTGCAGCAGAGATAAGGGGTGGTAAAGGTCAAACAGGTCTGCTCTGTGCTTTTCTAGATATTGCAGTATGTTATGAATAAATTAGGGTAGCAGCATCTGTTTGCCATATATGTAAACTGCTAAATAAGTTCCTTGAAGATAAGAAAAAAGTGCTTCTGCTTTGGGTGTAAAAACACCTTTTTTTCTAGGTGTCGATACCATAAATAAAAAAAAGTGAACAATAACTCACACGAACATTTTAACAGTTTTAAGTAGGCACCTGGGAGCACTTTTGGTATATAAGCTTACTTCTGTGTCCATAAACACAATGCTAAAACAGCCTGACCTCAGTCTGGGTTAATGGGAAATGATAGAATGAACGAAAATTTCAGTTATACCATCAGGTGCAACATAAGGGACAGTTTTATCCCTTACCTAATCCTGACAGACTACTTGTGAATGGTAAGAGCATTTAACAGAACTGGATATGGTTAATCATTAGAATAGAACTAAGCATTTATTATTTTCATTTATTCATAGCATATTGATAAGGCAATGTGTTTAAGGCTTGGGATTTATCTTTCCTGTGGCACTAGTAGTTCCCAGGGCAGGCCATGAAACTCCTTTTCCCTGTGAAAGTCATTGCTTCAAAAACTTTCTCTTGTTCATCTTCAGTATGGTTACTGAAGATCAAATGATTGGATAATGATAGATTATCTCAGCAGAATTCTGATAAATTCTGCTGGACAGGGTTTTCAAAGGATAAGTGTTCCATTGTGGTTGTTACTCTGTCTTTTCCTATCTTTTTTCACACTATAAAAATATATACAAACTGATAAACCTTAACTTAATAACTTCCAAACAACCCTGACTATATGGTCTGATCTTTTCCTTTGTTCTCCCTCTATGGAATCTCAATCAGTTGTGACTCCTGAGCTTTGCAAATTCAGGTGTTATGGCTTGGCCAGACTGATCAAAACCATGTGATTATGGAAAAAAAAATAAAAAAAGATTTTTCATTGCTGCTGTCAGGCTACATTTTTTGTACATTTCTCAGATTTGACTTTCTTTTTGGGCCAGTGACCTTTTCAAGGCTTTTCAGAGAAAGGGTCCATGAGCACTAGAAACAATTACTTATTCACCAACAGCATTAGCAGCAATTTTATTCAAGAGAAATATCTGTGTTACGGTTGGAGAGCAGAATTTTGTGTGTGTTTTAAGGTTATTGCCATGATAATTAATAAGACTGCTTCAATTTTATCTTTTCTTGTACTTCTATGCTGTAATGCTTTGCCACTAAAAGGAATGACTGTGGTCAGTAAATTTGTTTCAGCCTGAGATTAGCACATTAGATAGAAGTAAAATCCTTCCACACTGTAACTGAATGAATAAATTCAATTTTTAAATTTGGCAAAGTAGTTCTGCATTGAGCAATATCTATTTGGTTCTGTAATCACCTAGTAGAATGTTTGACTTTGCAGAGGATTCATTGTCAAGTAGCCTATCCTGGAAATGTGACCTCTTTTTCTTGCAGTCACTTTGGTGTTCCCTTAGCGGAAAAATGAGATTTCAGCCCTAAAATATCTTGTCTTTATGTGTGTCCCTTTAATACATGCCACGAATATCATCATGAGCCAATGTGAACTTTGAAAAAATGGCACATCATTTATATCTCTTACTTGATATGCTTTTTTTTAAATGTATACACAGTGGTTGTGGCATGTTTTGAGAGCCATTTGCTCTCTATCTCTGATAGAGGTTTCTTGATTGAGCAGCTGATATCTACATACAGAATATATATGTGTTGGTAGGGTAGCAGGAGGGTTGATGAGAGGAATATGACTCATGCTTTTTATTGCTGATAATAGTTGTGTGGGGGCTCTTTAGTCAAGGGATATGCAGAAAAGGTAGATGAGAGTTGCCTGATATTTCTGAAAGCAATAAGGAAAAAGAAAGCCCTCCAGGGTAGTTATTGTGCTAGAGGGAAAAGGAAGCTGAGAAAAGCATGTTTCCTGCTCATTTTCAGCTGCAGTTGTATTTAAAACACAGGTTTTTTTTTTTGTTTGTTTCACTAGTTTGTTTCTAAAGATTTTTGTAGTGGCAGATGAGGACTTGAAAGGTTGAGAATTAGGTGTCTTCTATATGGAGACACGAGATTAAAATGGTTTCTCAGTACCAATGTGTAGTTGGTCCTAAGATGTTTTGAAACCCCCTGTTGACAGAGCTGTGATCTGTTTTTTTTTTTGACAATACAAGCTAGGCAAGATCTTAACCCAAGATTCTGATCTATACACAGCATACAGAAGGACACCTTACCTCCGTTTTTGCCAATAGTCAGCAGCTTCAGGGGACATTGAAAAAGAAAGCAGTGAATGGAATATCCTGTCTGAGCTGTCAGCAGTGAGAATTTGACAGATGAGATCACTGGTTCTTTTATAACATGAAAAACAACAAGAATTTAGATAAAGCTTCCACTTCAGTGCTGACGGCCCAAATCTGGTTGTGGTTACTGTCTTGTTTCCATTCAGCTTCTCGGATGAATGGCTGCACGTGTGCCATATGTTTTCTTTTTCCACTCTAAATATATGGGAAAGCACAAAAATGTAGGATGCTGTCAGAGACAAATAGGATACACAGAATGGGCCAAATGAGGAGTTTTGGCATTTGACCACTTAAGGTGTGTTAGGAATGTAGCTGTCAGTTCAGAGCTGGCTTACTGCTAAACTGTAAAACATGGTATTGGGCCACGTTTCCAACCTGTCATGTAGAAGGGTTTGGGTTGGAGGAGACCTCAAAGATCACCTTGTTCCCACTCCCCTGCCAGGGGCAGGGACACCTTGCACTGGACCAGGCTGCTCAAAGCCCCATCCAACTTGGCTTTGAACACTTCCAGGGATGGGGCATTCACAGCTTCTCTGGGCAACCTGTGCCAGTGCCCCACCACCCTCAGAGGGAAGAATGTCTTCCTAATACCTAGTTTAAACCTACCCTCTTTCAGCTCAAGGCTGTTGCCTCTTTTCCTGTCATTACATGTTCTTGTAAAACGTCCCTTCCCATCTTTCCTGGAGGCTCCCTGTAAGTTCTGGCAGGCTGCTCCAGGGTCACCACAGAGCCTTCTCTTCTCCAGGCTGAACAACCCCAGCTCTCTCAGCCTGTCCTCACACAGGAGGTGCTCCTGCCCCCTGATCATCTTCCTGACTTAAAATTTCACAGCATCAAAAGAGCCAGACTGATTTATGCCAAAGTGGGTCACGCATTTATACAATTGGATTGCATGGATGGCCAAATTTTCCTTTCTGTTTATACTGGTTGGTAAAATATGACATTTATATATATACACAAAATTGTGGGGGTGAGATAGTGCCATTCTGAAAAATTCAGGCTCATACAAGAAGCCAAGTGAAGTGACACCACAGTAAATACTGCCCAGCAGTGAGGGAGTTTACCTTTCAAACTTATGTTCTACAGCTCTCCAGAAATTATACATATAGTGTCTTTTACCCTATATAAGTAGGGTGTGACCAGACCACCCTGTGGTCATTTATTGACTAGTTTACTAAACCTCCAAGTTGAGGAAACCTTGGTATATATCTGATGTAAAACAAAACTGTCAAGTTCACCTGGAACTTCAGCAGAGCTTCAAATTTACTTCATTTTGGGATAGTTTTGTTTCAGTTTTTTACGATTTTAGGGACATATTGAGCTGCCATCTGAATACAAATATATCATTACAGATGATATCTGCATTTGGATGCATTGCTGTCTGCCTATGGAATGATGGATCCACGTCACAGTATCCATCAGCACTATACCTGTGCTAAGTTTTGAAGTGCTTTCCTAACAACTTGAATTAATCAAAATGTTGCTAAGTAATGCTCCCCTATCTAATCTAATGACTCATTCATGTTACCTTAAACACTCACCATGTAATCAAACTGCTTAATAGAGGTGTAATTAAGTATAATTTTATACATTAACCACAATGTATCGATTTGTGCTGTCTACCCTACCTTTTGTTGGGGGAGCTTAGAACTGTTTTTATTTCAAGGAACTTTTTTGCAGCTCCTTAAGCTGCCTAAGTCAGTTTTAGGCTTACTTCTAGGTTTAGAGAAGTTTGTCAAAAATCAGGACGTAGTTGGCAAACTTCTCTCATTTTTCTCAAGAATTGGTTTTCTCTACTACTACCAATTTGTAATCGTGTTTTTGCTCCTCAAATATGTGACACTGGGTTCAGGAAGACATTAGGAAGCAAACCTGAATGCTAATGAAACCGTTTAATCCAAAAAGATCTCTGAGGAGAGGTGGACAAACACAGCTGAAGGTTTGCCAAAGGAAATGACAGAGTTGTTCATCCTGGGAAGGTTTGCAACGTTTTGCAGTGAGAGGGCCACGACAAATTTAATATTTGTTTATATTTTCATTTGAGACCTAGATCTGAAGTTAATGTCTTTGCATGTTTAGAGCAAGAGCCTGCCTCTTCTCTGAAGCAGCAGCATAGTCTCTATGGATTTTTTTTTATTCCCTTTAAAACCCATCTGTGTATGCTGCCTTACTGCATCTTAATCACATTGTGTTGTATTTAAACTTCCAAATTAGCAACAAGGAAGAGGTTAATGTCTGGAAGATGGTGGGGGTAAAAAGCAACTGTGGATTGCAGAACATGCTAAGTGAAAAGGTGGTGTACACCTTTGCAAAGAACTCCAGCATAACTGGTCTTCCTTTTTATGTGGATTCTACTTCCTATGCAATCTACATTTCTTTGTTTTCTGAAACTACCTTAACTTTGCACTGAAAGCAAAGTTAGACTAAATAAATATCATTTTTCATACTGTTTTTATCAACTTTTCTGTTGTTTTTTTTTTTCCCTAGGAACTTAACATATCAGTCATTTAATTTGTTTTTTCTTGCTCTTTCCTTGTTGGCTGAGGGGTGAATGTAGCTTTCTGTGTTTCTTGCCTTGGGTTTTATGGTGCACTGAGGGAAAGCACAGCTGTGATTTGCAGTTTATGGTGCAAGAGGAGGGAGAGACAATTTGATGTTCTGCATGCCTTGACTTTTAAAATGGATGGAGATAGATTCAGGGACTAAGCAATCCCTTTCCCTTCATGTTTTATGTCATTCAGTTGTTTGACATTATGTGCATAAACCTTTGCTCGCAAACTTTTTAAGTGTTTAATTATTTACACAAATTTTTGCTGACATAATACTTTACTGTGTGTTGTTTTTGTTAAAAAATGTAGAAATAATAAATTTGTTTATTTTCTTACTGTAACTCATTTTCTTAAGTTGCATCATTTTGCAAGGCTGAATAGTTTGGAAATTGTTAAGTTTTTGCCTTACAAGGAAATGGCTCGAGCCATGACTTTTACCATAAAGCATGTTCATGGTTGCAAACACTTTAGTTTCCCTGTAAATAACCACCAATGTGGAATTATTGTGTATTTTCTGAAACCAGAAAGGACGGATTCATCTGGTGTTCATTTTCACGTTACCACAAGTTAATTATGCCTGGCAAAGATTTTCTTCTTTTCCATTTTATGTTGGTGGAGAAGCTACCTAGTTCTGCTTCACCCCAGCAAACTGGGCTGATGCCCAGACAA
Source organism: Manacus vitellinus (assembly GCF_001715985.3). Classification (NCBI taxonomy): domain Eukaryota; kingdom Metazoa; phylum Chordata; class Aves; order Passeriformes; family Pipridae; genus Manacus; species Manacus vitellinus. Next base: position 2,837,276 of record NW_021940761.1, on the reverse strand, counting down.
CAATTATTAGTAGCTGCATTGCCACAATTTATCCCAAACAGCAAAATTGATGATTATCAGGATGAACTGTGCAACCCGAAAGGGAAATTCTTGGGGAAACATGTTCACATTTCCTCTCCTTTGTAGTTATGCCATATTCATGACACCTACATTTTCACAGTTCCTGTTGTTTTTATTGGGTATTTCCATCAATTAGAAAATAGCCTTATATTTTTCAACTTCAGTCTTGGTTGTAAGACACAACCATATGAGGAAAATCTATTTTAAAAAGTACCGGAGGAAAACACAAATTGAAGCACTTCAGTTGTGATTCAGTTCCATTTTCCTGAAGTAAATCTGCACAAATCGGAGGACTACCTGTCTCATACCCACCTACTTTGTGATTGCTGCCTTTTTAAGGAATAGTTGTATTTCAGCACCACCTATAGGTATTTAAAGGAAATCTATTTAGATCTGTGACACCGTTCACAGATGAATTCTGTGTTTATGGAAAATCAGACTATTTGTGACCATTAATATGGCTGCTGTTACAAACATTTTGAATCTTCAATCTTGGTTCAAAAATGTAATAATATGCTACATAAGATGTATAGAATATAATACATTATAACATCACATGTTAATTTGTGTTATTGAAGAAATATTTAGTATGAAACTGCACGATCAGAGAGCAGGACAGAAACCATGATGATCTGCAGTTTTCACAAGTGGTGTAAGTTTTGCCCAGTTTTGGGTAACTAAGAAGGCTGAGAGGAAAACAGAAGGCTTTTAATGGTATAAAATTTCCTCTTTGTTCATATGTGGATATTCTGTACTTTAGGATGTACTTTAGTAATTTTTACTAATTAAAAAACACAGAATCTGTCTTCACCCTTAAACTTACATAGATGTGGTTGAAATTTTTAAGTACCTAGTACATTTTGGATCCACTGTCTCCTTAATATGGAATTATTCATATTTTGGCATTGGGAAGGAGCAATACAATTACTGGCTTTTTTTAAGGAGCAAGGTGTGAGAATTCAGGTCACGTAGGTCTCCCAGAGAAAATATCTCAAAAATAACAAATGCATGAGATGTTTGAATACAAAATGTCCTAGTCTGTCAGTGGCCACTGAATTTCATTTTAATATTTTGTGCTGTACCTCGAATTTGCATGTAGTTTAAACAAGGGGTTTTGTTTAAGTTTATGGGTTTTCCTTGGGTTTTCTTTTTTTTTTTTTTTAAATTGTAAGTTAGAACATCTCAGATAAGCTGTACTAAACGTATGCCAAAACCTGAAGCCTTAAAATACATTACTAGGTCTACGGTAAAAGTTGTTCAACTGGATTAAATGTATTTTCCTGGAAGTAAGAATACCTGACTGGGGGGGAAAGTGACAAAAATTCGAGATTTGCTTAAGTGAATTTTTAGAAGTGAATTTGTTCTGCAGATTAAATATTGCTGCAGAAATTCAGTAATATTATATAGGCTACACAGGCTGGCTCTTCAGAATTGTTGACCCTTGCACTGGATTTATTCAAAAGGAAGAAAACATTTTAGGGGCTCTTCTGGAACTGCCCAGGTTTTCCATGCTAGTAAAAGCACTAGTGGACTTATGTTCATCCAGCAGTCATTGCTGCACCACAGCTGTTTAAATACACCCTAAATATGCAAGATAGACACTGTATGCCAAATATAGCTCTGCAATTCCTCCTGCATTCAGAAATGCTGTCCTACAGCCCATTTAGGACAGCTCCCTGTCTCTACATAAATAACTAATGCCACACAGAGCAGGGTAGAAAGACAGAGTCAATCCCTGTGTGGACACAAGGCCAGAGAGAGTGGGGGTTGTCCTCTTTATTTTGTCAACAGTGGAAAAAAAAATAGGGCAAGCAGTTCTGCCTTCATGGAGAGAATACTCATGGCATGAGCTGTAGCTTTATCTCCTGTTTTACAGAGGAAAAGCTTCTTGCTGTGCCTGAACAGTTTCTCTGTGTACCTGGCTCATTTAGGTTATAAAATGGAGGCCTGTGCATTCAGGTTTACTGATAAGTGAAGCAGGAGTGGCCTTTGACTGTACTTTGGGCTTTCTAGCCTGTATTTCTGAATGTGAAATTATTATTGACCAAATTTTTCTACATATAATGAATATGGGCTGAGCCATCTCCTCCTTGTGAGCCCTTAACCTCTTCTGGGAGTTCACTGTCTGTGTGACCACAGGAAAAGAATCAAGCCAATTGCTTTTTTTTTCTTTTGCTGTTCTGGACAGATGTTATCAGTAGCATAGGTCACCCCTACCATCCAGAAAAACAAGAAGACAAAACAAAAAAAACCCACTACAAAATCTGAAAACTAGCTCTGAACAATTACTGACCTGTGCGTGGCACTTCTGATCAAAGTGTTTTGAAAATAAGGTCACTACTTTTATAAGATAATGGCATACATGTGTTTATCACTGTGTTGAAAACACACACACAAGGCACACCCAATCCCAAAGACCTTAAAAAAACTCCAATGAGATGGACCAGTGTTATTAAGCAGTACAACACCAGGAATGTGTTTGGGAAAAGTAGGAAAAGAGGTTCTAACACACTCAAAACTGGAGAGTCCTGCTCTTTTCATCTGAACTTTAGCAGCTCAACTATTTCAGCTAAAAAACTTCCTTGTAATTTGTATTTAGGCCTCATTAGAGAACCTACAATACAAAGCTATGGTTTAATAATTCTCCCTTCTACATAGCGAGGCCAAACTTCATTGTAAGGAAAATAGAGCAGGGACTGGATGAAGGGACAGGAAAGCCATGGAAATATTAATTCCTTTGTAACGTAACCTCCTTTCACTGCTGAAAAATACATCTGGGTAGATTTGACTTGACTCTGGCTCAGACTGTGCAGCTTATGTCTCCTAATATTGTTCCAAAAAAAAAAATAAAAGGTTTTTATTTCCCTTCCAGCATGGCATATTATTTCCATGCTCCAGAAGCGTGCTTCTGCTCCCATTTCCCCATGAACAATCAAATAAATCTTATACTGTTTCACTTCAAAAAATAACAAAGTATAGCTGTATGACCACATGATTAAAGAAATATTTTACTTACTTATTTATTATTTATTTAATATTCTGTAATCTTTCCACATATTGTGCAATTCCTTGTATCTTCAGTGTGTGTCCTGACAAGATTTTATTATATAGTCTGTAAAAACATCTCTAGTTTCCATCAAAAATGATGCATCTCAAGCAAGAAAGTGAAAAGACAAATTAATTTCCCTTCTCCTTTCAGACAACATTCAGATTCAAAACTGAATATAACAATGAGCTCCATCAAAGGAAATTAAGCATTTTCTGATGTTTTTTGTTGTTTTGGTTTTTTTTTCTTGGTTGGTTGATTTGGTTTTTTGGTTTTCTTCAGTTTGCAACTGAAAAAACTTAAGGTGAAATGGTGTTCACCTCATGAAAATTGCTTTCTGCACAGAAAAAGTCACGAGGCTTCCAAATACTAGTAATGTGTTTTTCCTTTCACCCAGAAAAATCCAGGGCAGCAAGCTGTGTGATTTAAATGAGTGAGCCAGATGAACAAAAATAAGACCTCGAGGTTATAAGTGTGTAATTCAGGTGAAAGAAACACTGTATATCCTAAAGGAATCCAGTCAAACTCTCACATCCAAAAGAAACCAAAGCAGAGTTTTTGTAAGAAGGTGGATGGGAATAAAGGAAGGATGAACAGAATTCTGAGTGATCAGAGTTGGACATAGACTGTATGCCATATGCTATTCTGTAACCTGGATATTTTTTTACTTTGTGGCATTCCAGCACACAAACACACACAAAAAAGGCAGTTGTTGGATCATTAGTAGATTTTAATTTTGGTCTATAGTAGAAGGGTAAAATTTAATTTTATTGAAATTGTAACTGACTTTCTGGGGAAAACACTGTAGGTTATTATTTGTTATTGCCAGCTATTGCAAACAGGACCCAATTTGTTTCTCTATCCGAAATATAAGCAAAGGGATCACGTTTGCCTTTTATATTAGCAGATATAAATACCTGAAGAAACTTGACATCCTGTTTGTTTTCCTATTTTTATTTGTGCCAGGCAAATAACGGGTTTAAAATCACCTGTTTTCCAGCAGAGCAAGTTTCAGCACAAACAAAACTGCCTCCAGAATGACAAGAGGCTTGGGTAGCTGTTAGATAGCACCATTTCTCTTACGAGCAGTTGAAACATTTTGTAATACTACAAAAAAAGCAGTGGTGGCTTGTTTCCATGCTCCATAGTTCCGAGTTTTGTGGAAAAGCTTCTAAATTTGGGCACTTCCTTTATCTGTCTTAATATTTTGTGGGTGATGGGGAAATCTTTGCTTTGTGAGTCTGCCAGACTTTTCTAGAAAAGCAGCTTTGCTGGAGTGAAGAAAGCAACTGGAGTGTGCCTGCTTTCCATGGATGAACTCCACAAAGAGAGCAGGCAGCCAAGGACTTGGGAGGGATAGGAAAGGATACTTCTCAGTAGAATTCTTCAAGGGGATGGAGGTGGAGATAAGTGTCCTTTATGCCCAGTGGTTTCCTATCTCTGGTGTCTTAATGTTCGAATTCTCCTTCAGCTGCATCAATAAAGGAAAAGGTAGAAATAAATAAAATTACACCACTCTTTTGTTGGAGTAAATCAGCAGAGAGCTTCTGTTAGTGCAAGTGGGTTTTTTCTGTCAGGTTTTTTGTATTATTAACAGGCACGTTCAGTTTTCGTGGTACAATTTCCTGGTCAGGTTTTCAGTTAAATTCCTGGTTGCTCATCTGCTCTGACCCACAGTGAGCTCTGCCCTGACTGACCACTGTACCTACCCAAGGCCATGGATCCCTGAGTTCTCCAGGGAGAGACAGTCCAGTGAGACAAGCTGCAAAAATATCAGACATAGTAATTACTAGAATGTAGGAGACAGATAGGTTTCTCTCGTAATTACCTTCAAGAATCAAGCTGTATTAATGAATGGTTTTAAATGAACAACAGGTTATTTTTATGTATTTTGTTGATACTGCAAGCATTGCTGATTTTTAGTAACATCTATTGCTTCCACCTAAGAAAGTAAAGTTTCAATAGGTCACCTCTTTGTTTTTGGATTGAAGTGCTGATTGTAATTGATTTATTTGTTTTAACATGTTCTGTGCTTTGAAGATAGTTACATGTGTTTTGGAACCTTTATTATATACTGAATTTTCTGGTTTTGATTGTAGTTGTGCTAAAATAAATCTGCTGGGAATTATAAAGTGTTCCTTAGAGCCCCTGAGAAATAATAGGTGATAAATATATTCATGTTTCAATTAGGGTTCAAAACAGTATCAGCCAATCCCATCAGCACCAAGGTTGCTTTGTGAATCCAAGGGCTTGGTGTGCAAATGAGGGCTTGTGGCAGAACACTGATGAGAAGTTGTTCTAAAGACATTATTAAGGAAATGAGATGAAAAGACTCAATTATTTTATATTGCAATGATGAAAGAATGGCATGAAATTAATTTACAATGTTTGCATTGCATTTTTATTGAAGGCTTGTTCTGCCTTAAATACAATGCCCAGTTAATTTACTGTCAATCAGATGGGATAGAAGAGGGAAATCAATAAGATTAAAGAAGGAAAGGTTTCCCTAAAAGAAGAGATCAGAAAGATAAGTTCATTCAGTTTAGATGGAAGTAAAAAGGAGCACAGCAAAAGCATATTGAATGTGTGTGATTTAGAGGAAGTCACTAGAGGATTTCCATTTGCTGTTTCATGTCAGAGAAGGCTATGAAGACAACCTGAGAGATGAAAGGATGACAAAAAAATTTTATTTCCAAGTAAAACAAGGTTATAGAAGTTACTAAGGTCATTTAGAGCAGACATTTATTTTATTTTTTTTGTCTCAAAAAAACAGGGAAGTGTATGGACCACAATGCATCAGGTGAAGGCAATAGCTATAGCTGCCACATTGCAGGCAGAAATAGTTGGGGAGAAGGCAGCAATTTTGGTTGTCTTGACCTGCAGGTGTATCAGAAAAGGGAAGTCTGAAACACAGTAGCACAGCTGGCTTCAAACTCAGCAGAACCAGCGCCAGGATCAGCTTTGGGAATGTTCCAAACATTGCCTTGTTCAGCAGGAGAAACTCAAGTCACACCAGAGTTGTTGGGATTGTGTTAAGAGTAAAGATACAGAAAGTTCCCATGCAAATGCAGGATGTGGGGACAGTGGCTGTCAGTGTGAGCTGCAGTGTAGGATATGGATGCTGTGACCCTCAGGGTGCCATTACCTGCCCCATTTTTTGTGTCCCCATTCCATATTCACATCAACTCTGCTCCATTCCTAACACCTATGGTTGTCTGTCCAACTCCCACACCTGCCCAAAGGGGCCAGGACTTTCCTATCCTGCATTTTCCATGGCAATTCCCATTCTTTTCTATTCTTAGAAAGACTCGTTTTTAATTTTTTCTCCCCCTAGCTTTAGACCAAGGCAGACAGGATGCAAAGGGACACTTTTTATTGAAAAGTGATTATTAACTCTTTAGAGACACCCACAGGCATTCAGCTTCCATTCAGGTGCTTAAGAGTCCTGTTCACTTTTTTGCAATTACACATCTCACCATCTTTCTGCCTTGTACTCTGGGATACAGTTGCTTGTAACCCATGCCAGTCTTTCACCAAAATTTGATCAAGAGATATTTGTCCTGCTAACTTCATCTGCTTTGATAGTTTTCACTCTTGGCATCTCTATAGTCACACCTGGAGTTCTACATTTTCCAGTTCTAGCAGTAAATTCAGGCAGAGCGGGAGGCAAAAGGCCACCTGATTTTCACTAGTTTTTTTACAGCTCTCAATGACTTCTAAAACCTGTTCATCATCTAATGTTAGAAATGTAAATATATTAAAAAAACCCCCAACCAAATACTGAAGATGTCTCACATGATTTCAGTAATATCATCACATAGATATGTAATATCATCACAAAGATATCCTCTCTCCTCTTATGGCTTTATGAAATAAATATGACACATATCAGAGAGCAAGAATTTTTTGGTGCTGTAGACAAATGATCCTTTGAAATAATGAAATAATTAAGTACCTAGCTGAAGGAAAACACTTAGAACTTTGGATAAGTTATAATTTTCTGGAGCTTAAGTACAAGCCCATACGAAGATTTGAAAGAAGGAAAGAATTTTGTGTTTTGTGTAAGCAACAACAGTTTACAGATTTTTATCTGATTACTAAAATGAGTTTTATATTTATTGATTTTTTTCTTCTTTTTTTTTTTTAAGTTTCAGAATTTTGTCCTGCTGTGGCAGGTGAAAGCCCAGACCTCTCATGTTACTGCTGCTGTTACTTTTCTAAGTCACAGAACCAAAAGGACAAAATGGAGAGCAGACTGGAAATAGATTACTTATCTGAGACCATTTTCTCTTTTTAGGTGATTAGCCCTAATTGCTAAGATATTGGTACTTCTGGCATCTGTCTTCAGGTTCTGGCTTTCTGTGTAGTTTTGATTGTAGCACACTATTGGTATATTAACAAGGAAATGCTGAGTTTTATTGAATTGGCATTTTGTGATTGAAAAATGTTTCGTAGTGAATCATCGCTATTTGTGCAACCTATCCACATGTAAAGGATGTTTTACTTCCCAAATCCACACACAACATTTTAGGTGGTTGTTAATCTGTATATAGACATGATTTAATAGCCTTGCAGAGAGAGAAGTTTAAGTTACATAAAGATTCTATTTTTTAATAAAGAACAATATTAATGAGATTACAGTTCAGAGCAGCTGTACAAAGCTTTCATCTTGATGCACAAAGAATGAGCAAGTTTATCTCTGATATTTCTTCGTCTAAATTCCTTTAAGGGCTTTATTTCCTTTTGCAGTAAGTCCTTTAACTGTATTTGCATTAGGACACACTGCAGGAGCTGAAACCAAAGTAAGAATGTTTATAGAATATTATAGCGGTTAGGCCCTTGTATAACAAGGAATGAATGATGCTCCTCGTGCGGTGGTGAGACAAAGAGGATTTATTCAAACTCTCGCGCTCTTTTATCCTTACACATCATGTGA
>NW_021940761.1:2804462-2823265 GCF_001715985.3 Manacus vitellinus | reverse complement strand
AAATTGAGACGATCCCGGAGACACCAGCTGATCTCCTGATCCAGGATAGATATCTTGTTTAATCTAAGCTAAAATTGTCCCTTTCGGATCGCCATATGTTGCGGTTAGGCCCTTGTAAAACAAGGAATGAATGATGCTCCTCGTGGATGGTGAGACAAAGAGGATTTATTCAAACTCGCGCGCTCTTTTATCCTTACATATCATGTGACTTTCTTAACCAACCAGTTTAGTAACTCTGGGGCATGCTCCTTGGGCTCTGTACCTGGGCACATCCTCTGTGCCACCTTAGCCACACCTCCTACATAAGACTAAGCCTAAGACTAATTTTAAGAATAGGCCTAAACCTAAGGCTAAGCCCAAGCCTTAACACTAAGGCCTAGGACTAAGCCTAAACCTAAATCTAGGCTTTAGTGTTTAGGTTTAGACTTAGATTTAGCCTTAGACTTAGGCTTTAGGGTTTAACCTTAGGGTTAGACTTAGTCTTAAAATTAGTCTTAGGTTTAGTCTAAGGTTTAGGCTGAGGCTTAGCATTAGGATTGGTTTAGTTTTAGGCCTAGGCTTAGGCCTAGCCTTAGGCTTAGACTTAGATTTAGGTTTAAGGGTTTAGGCTTAGTCTTAGGTTTTAGTGTTTAGGTTTAGGCTTAGATTTAGCCTTAAGCTTAGGCTTTAGGGTTTAGGCGTAAGCTTAGGCTAAGGGTTTAGACTCAAGCCTAGACTTAGGTGTAGGTTTAGCCTTAGGTTTAGGTTTACTCCTAAAATTAATTTTAGTCTTAAATTTAAGCCTGGGGTTTAGACTTAGGCCTAGGCTTAGGTTTAGGCTTAGTCTTACTCTTAAAATTAGGTTTAGATTTAGGTTTAGGCTTAAGCTTAGGCCTAGGCTTATGCTTTGGCTTTGACCTAGGCTTTAGGGTTTATGTTTAGGCCTAAACTTAGTTTTAGGCTTAGGCTTAGTTTTAGACTTAGGCTTATGCATTGTTTTAGGCTTCGGCTTAGACTTTAGGGTTTAGCCTTAGGTTTAGGCTTAGTCTTAAAATTAGTCTTTGGTTTTGGCTGAGGCTTAGCGTTAGACCTAGGTTTAGGCTTAGACCTAGACTTTAGGGTTTAGGTTTACACCTAGGCTTAGGTTTAGGCTTAGGCTTTATGGTTTAGCCTTAGGCTTAGGCTTTAAGGTTTAGGCTCAGGTCTAGCTTTAGGCTTAGATTTAGATTTGGGTTTTAGGGTTTAGGCTTAAGCTTAGGCTTTAGTGTTTAGGTTTAGGCTTAGATTTAGCCGTAAGCTTAGGCTTTAGGGTTTAGTCGTAGGTTTATGCCTAGGGTTTAGACTCAGGTCTAGGCTTTGGCTTAGGTTTAGGCTTACTCTTAAAATTTGCTTTAGGCTTAGGCTTAGGCCTAGGGTTTAGACTTAGGTCTTGGTTTAGGTTTAGGCTTAGGCTTACGCTTACAATTAGGCTTAGGTTTCAGTTTAGATTTAGGTTTAAGTTTAACCTTAGGTCTAGGCTTAGGCTTATTCTTAGTCTTAGATTTAGGTTCAGTCTTTAAGCTTTAGACATAGGCCTAGGCTTAGGCTTAGATTTAGGCTTAAGGGTTTAGTCTTAGGCTTAAAATTAGTGTTAACCTTAGTCTTAGGTTTAGGCTGAGGCATACTGTTAGGCCTAGGCTTAGGCTTGGGCCTAAGGTTTAGGGTTTAGGTTTAGGCCTAGGCTTACGTTTAGGCTTAGGCTTTAGGGTTTAGCCTTAGGTTCAGGCTTTAGTGTTTATGCTGGGACTTTAGGGTTTAGGCTTGGGCTTAGCCTTAGATTTAGGCTTAGTCTTAAAATTGATCTTAGGCTTAGTCTTAGGTTTAGGCTGAGGCTTAGCATTTAGCCTAGGTCTATGCTTAGGTCTAGGCTTTAGGGTTTAGCCTTAGGCTTAGGCTTTAAGGTTTAGGCTCAGGCCTAGCTTTATGCTTAGATTTAGATTTGGGTTTTAGGGTTTAGGTTTAGGCTTTATTGTCTAGGCTCAGGCTTAGGCTTTAAGATTTAGGTTCAGGCCTAGCTATAGGTTTAGACTTAGATTCAGGTTTTAGGGTTTAGGCTTAGGCCTAGGCTTTAGGGCTTAGGCTTAAGCTTAGGCTTTAAGGTTTAGGCTCAGGTCTAGCTTTCGGTTTAGATTTAGATTTGGGTTTTAGGGTTTTAGGCGTAGGCTTTAGGATTTAGCCTTAGGCCTAGGCTTTAGGGTTTAGACTGAGGCTTTCGGGTTTAGGCTTGGTCTTAGCCTTAAGTTTAGGCTTAGTCTTAAAATTAGTCTTAGGCTTAGTCTTAGGTTTAGGTTGAGGCTTAGCGTTAGGACTAGGTTTAGGCTTAGACCTAGGCTTTAGGGTTTAGATTTAGGCCTACGCTTAGTTTTAGACTTAGGCTTATGCTTTGTCTTTGGCTTAGGCTTATTCTTTAAGGTTTAGGCTTAGGGCTAGGCTTCGCCTTAGGCTATGGTCTAGGCTCTAGGGTTTAGGGTTAGGCCTAGGTTTTAGCGTTTAGACTTAAGTTTAGGGTTAGGTTTAGGCTTAGTCTTAAAATTAGGCACCCAAAACCAACCTAAAAGAACCCCAGAGTCCAGAGAGAAGCGTCGCGAACCGGCGCGGACACTGACCCCCGGCTGGCACCGGCCCCTCGCGAGCTTCCCATGCAGGGCAGCCCCAGGTGTGGTCAATGAGGATGACGAAGTGGCAGGGCAACACCAGGTGTAGCCACTGAGGATAATGAGGGATGGGCCCTGCTGGGTGCACTTTCTGTAGGGAGCTTCTGCAGGGGAGTGGTGGGTTCCGGGGGTCTCTCAAGCACTGATGGTGAGAGCATGTCGCAGGGGCTGGGGGAAGAGCCTGATGTCCCTGGATTATCGCTCGAGGAAGGTGCCGAGGGATGAGCCCTGTTCCAGGAAGCAGCGCAGGAGAGGGGAGCAGCGCAGGTGAACAGGTGGGAGAGTATGGGGGTGCAGGGAAGATGCAGCTCGGACTAGAGGAAGAGCTTGGAAATTTCTTTTATTGATAAGAACATGCAAAGCAGAGAGGAAGGTGGAATATAAGCACTGTAGGTGCTCGGGCAGGTGAGCCAGGACTTAGGGGAGGGAATTGCTTTCCTGAGCACCTAAAGTTCCAATTGTCTCTCTTAGGAGCAGTCGAGAAGAGTTTCTACCCTGGGGCTGATCTCCAAAGGAAGGCACCTGAAACTGTTGCGGGAAGCTTAGTGCTGTAAACAGACAGTAATTTCCCCCGATATTTTAGCTACTAAAACCGATGAGTTTTATTTCCTCTATGCACAAAACCTGATGCTATTTGTTAAACTCACTTGCTAAGTTATGTATTGCTTGATGAAACCCTTGGCTCATTTCCTAGAGAGATGATTGGTCTTGCCTTGAAAGAAAGAGAATGTCCTGGTGTCGGTGCTTTTTGCCATTTCCCCCCCAGCTTTTCTTGTGGTGAGTCATTTTGACTGGGGCACGCCCCCTTGGAGCCTTACTTGGTGCTGTGTGTGTTTATTGTCAGCACTGGCAGAAGGGCACTGGCCTATTTCCTCCTCTGTGCAAAAGGACGTGTTTTAGCAAGTGTGATGTTGCCTGGTACCACCTGCAGAGCTCTCTGACTGCCCGACCCTTCCTTTCCTTTTGCTTTTCTTTCGTGGCTGTAATTAGCACCTGGATAATTTTAGAAGAGCTGCTAAGTTCCTTGACTGTGTAAATGTGCTGGTAGTACCAGGGAAGCATGTGCTTGAAGAAATAAGCAGTGACGTGACTATGGGTAGAATTTCAGAAGGAATAACAGCAGTGAGGGGAAGCAAATAGCAACCATCCAAGAATTTGGCTATTTTGAATGCACCAAAGTTTTATTGCCAAATGCTATTTTGTACAGTGTTCCGAGCAGATGGTTTTGGGGAACAGGTTTTGAGGAAATTTTGTGTGGCCAAGGACAGTCAAAAGCTGGGGGAGATCCCAAGCAGGTTTGGTGGCACGACAGCAGTTTAAAAAAATCCTAACCCTTAGAGAGAAATGGCCACTTCAAACGGTTCCTTGATTGCAAAGAGAGGGGGGGTTGCTGTCCTCAGTAACAAGAATACTCATCTTGGGATGTAAAGGGTAAGGAAATCTTGGCTCTGCATAGGCTTGAGAAAATATGCATAGGTACCTGTATGGGAGACCTGCACGGATGTAGGACACAGACCTCCTTTCAAGCTGCCAGAGAATCAAGAAACTGCGTGATTTTCTGAAAAAGGCAAAAACTCTGTTGGCCTCTATCGACACCTGTACCAATGGAGATGCAAAATACTTTTTCCTCCTCTCAGCTGAAGATCTCACAAACTTCGCTAGAGGTTTGACAATGAACACTTTGCAGATGAGACAACCAGAGAAAAGTTTTTTGTAAACTCTAGGTAATTCAGGGACGAAATGAATATTTTGACCATAAAATTGAAGGTAAACTCTAGGGGACAGAGTGTATATTTAGAATGTAATAACTCAAATATTCAGTAGGGGAGTGTTTCAATTCATTAACAGGAAATTAATACTTTGGTGCTACCTTTCTGAGAGGGAATAACAATTCTCTTAATTAGGAAGGAAACCACGTAGCCCCAAGATTTACAGTGTAGACGACAGGCTGCCAGAAGAGCTAAGGGAAAGCAGGACTTTTCTGTCCTGACCCTTTCTGTACAAATGGGTGGAAAAAGCTATGAACAAAAGCCTGGAGGTGAGCCAGATTAGCCATAGTGAGCAAAACGAGCACGGACCCAAGAACAGAAGTAGATGGCACTTTGCCGGTGTTGTAAAGGTACAAACATGCCTAGCTTTTAGTGACAAACTTTGATGGTCTAGGACTAGCCTCATGAGAAATCCCAAAGTATTACAGGGCTCAGCAATGAGGCACGGGCCTTTTCTATTTGCAGGTGCTGCCCAGGTGGCCTTGGGAAAGAGAGGAGCGTTGGAGGTGAGTCGGGGCGGTGGCAGGAAGAGCAGGGCTGCACCGAGCTTTCCGAAATGCCACGGTATTTGTGTGTGGATCACCCAGGTATCCCGTGTGATGACAACTGCAGCCTGGGACTCTGGCTGGAGCCGGTGACTCCGAGGGCCTCGGTGCGCCTGGGAGAGCGTGAGTATGAGAATTGTGGGGTTTTGGCTGAGCTGCTGCTAAACTCCTGCAAGTCTTCTTTCTAGTAGCTGACAAGGAGGAAAAACCGGCGGCTGCGTGAACCTCTGAGGTAGCCGAGACGACCTTCTCTTGCGTTGAAGAAGGCTCTCGCATCCCTGGCTCTCGGAAAGATAAGTGGAGGGCTGTGTCACGGAGAGGGGAGGGTAGCAGGCTGGGAATGGCAGGGATGGTTTTAGATATGAGCGTATGGGCAGAGATGTCCAATAACAGGCCCAGTAGTACACCTGGGGGGAGTGGCTTACTTTTGAGCACCGGACTGAGTTGTGCAGGGCAGAGCAGTTCCGGTCTCTGTCGCGTAGTTTGTCTAGTCCGTCTTGCGTGTCTCGTGGTTTCTCAGTTTAGATGTCCTTGCGTTCTGTCGCGAAGGAACTTATAGGAACCTTCGGGCATCATCCCCGGGGTCTTGCGCGTCTCCTCGGCACGGTGCCCATGAAATCTGTTCCTTGACTTGCAATCTTGCATTGTAATCGCATCTTGGAATTTTATAGTCGGGTGTATTCTGCGTCCACGTTTCCGGCTGTGTCGTCGGCCACACTCTCCAGCCATCCACCATAAAGGAAGGGGTATTTTTCTTCGCATCTTCTCAATCTTCCATGCCACATAGCATTGTGGCACGTCCCTCTGTGTTGTTTTGACAGGCCCTTCTTTACCAAGGCGGTTGTCTTGGAGTCTTTCCGCAGGCCTCCGTAGGGCATTCTCAGCTCACCGTCGCAGTTGCGTAGGTCTTCTCACTCAAGAGCGTCTCGATTCCCTGAGTTCTGTTTCTTGCTTTCTCTCCTCATTGCGCCGCACGTTTGCCGTGTCCTGTGTCAGGTGTGCGTGTGTTTGTCCTGGAGCTGCTCTGCCCTGATGTGAAGATGAGGGGGAGGTAGATGGAGTAGACATAAGAGTCCTCGTGAGTGCACTTAGCTGCCTGAGGTGATGACTGTCTAGTTCTTGAGGATGGGGTAGCCATGGTTCTTCTGAGTGCAGTCCTGAGAGCAGGGTTTTGTGGAGATGATGGGAACTGCCTGGCAAGGCCATGATTTTCTGTTGTTGATTTACATGTCTTAATGCAGAATAGAAGGACAACTCTAAACCTGGGCCAATGGAGCTCGTTCAGCCCTGTAAGGCCATCCATCTAAGGGAAGATCACTTCAAACTAAACCTACATCCAGAGGACCTGGTTACCACCGTCCAAACTCGCTCGGCTCCAGCAGATGAACTCTAGGTTTAAAGGGTAGGCTCAGTTCAGCTCATAGAGTCTCACCTAAAAAAATCCATTGCGCAAGCTCGAAGGCCTTACCCGCCTTTCCAAAGCCCTGTATCACCACCGCACTTGTAGTAAAAGTGGGTAGAGGCCTTTCTCAAGTCTTCGTTGGCGAAGACTGGCCGTGAGTATGAATGCAGAATGTAGATGACCTGGTTTTCCTGACTGACCTTGAGAACTATGAAAAGGTTCATTGAGCTTTCATTGAGCTTCTTAGGTGAGCTGAACAGTCTTTTTTTTCAGAAACCAGGAGACAGGGTGTCCAGCAGGATCGGAGGAAAGCAGAGCAGAAGAGCGAGAGGGTGGGTCGCACTCGGTGTGGCACGGGCGATGTGACTTTTGGGTCCGCGAGTTTGGCTTTCCGTTAGTGAACGTGAAGATGGCCAGCCTTGTGTGCCATGGGCTACCTGCACCGGATGGGAGACGAGAAGGGTGAGCGTCTGAGGGTCAAAATTGTATAAGGAAGTATACTCAACGCAAAATAAAGGTGCCCGGAGAGGAAGAGCATTATGTAGTTCCGAGAATGGTGCAGCAAACACTCAGGAGAGACCAAAGATCATGCATTTCTTTCCTGGTTGGATTGTAGCTGCACACACCCAGACACACCCGCACACACTCAGACACGTTCGCACACAGGCAGATATTCTCGGACACACTCAGAAACACTCACACACTCTCAGAAACAATCAGGCACGCTCAGACACATGTACACACACACTCAGAATCACCTGCAAACACTGACAATGAGACCCAAAAATATATGCTCAAGCACACTCACACACACTGAGACACACTCGCACAAACCCAGACACACTCAGATATACTCTGACACACTCAGACACACTCAGGCACACCCAGAAACACTCGCAGACACTCAGACACACACACTCACACACACTCAGAAACACTCAGACACACTCGCTCACGCTCAGACACATTCAGGTAAACCCAGAGACACCCAGACACACATTTGCACACACTCATACACACTCAGACACACTCATACGCACTCGCACATACTCACACACTCAGACACACTCAGACACACTCAGACACTCGCAGACACACTGAGGCACACTCAGATACACTCATACACACTCACATACACTCATACACATTCACACACACTCATACACACTCAGACACACCCAGACACATTCAGACACACTCGCACATACTCAGACACACTCAGGCAGACTCAAGCACAGTCCCACACACACAGACACACTCAGACACACTCAGACACTCGCAGACACACTGAGGCACACTGAGAGACACTCAGACACACTCGCACATACCCAGACACACTCAGAATCCTTCACACACATTCAGACACAATCTCACACACTGAGAAACACACATACACACTCATACGTACTGAGGCTGCAGGTTTGAAGCGGTGTTTTTCGATATTCAAAACTGTGCACACCGGAACACAAGAAAGAACACCCGTGCAAAGCTGAAAACACTCAAGTATATCCAAGCGCAACCGTGCACAAACAAAGAGACGCGAGCACATCAGAGCAAAACCAAGCAGACCTGTGCACATCCGTTCACAACCGAACACATCGGAGAAAATCCAAATACTTCCGCAAGAACTCACAGTGAAACACACCTGTAAGCAGTCACATACGCTTTCGCACACACAGATACAGACACCTGCAGCAAAATAAAACGTTTTGTTTATTCTCTCTTAGTGTGTGCAAATGTCTGTGTGTGTGGGTTTGCCATTGACTTTTTGTTTTTCCGGTTGTGCGAAAAATAATGTGCATTTTTATGCCTGTGTGTACTGTGTTGACGGGAGTGTTCAGGTGTACACGTTTTTGCTTTGGTCATCCAGTGTGTATTCTGGTGTGCACAAGTGTGCTCGCGGGTGAACGAGTGTGTTTGTGTGTTCTGAGGTGTGCTTTGTGACTTAACTCTGTAGACCACCGGAGAGCACCCATGGAAATCGGCAGGTGAGCAACTGCCCTTCCAAGCAGGAAAGAGAGGTCTGACCCTCTCTCTCAACTGCCGTTTTTGCACCAATAACGACACTAGCTGTAAAACAAGAGTTTTCGACAGGGGCAGATTCCTAGTGTTTCCCAATTTGTCTGATTTTTTTTCCTGAGTTTGTTCGATCTTCTACGAGAGATGGTTTGTCCCATTTTTTATTGAAGACAAGTGTGTGAGAGTGTATGCCATTACCTCTAACTGTGTGTGAAAAGGAGAATGAGTTTCTGCTACTGTGTCTCTCCTCAACAGTTTAGGACTGTGTGCAAAAGTGTATCTTTGTCTGAGTAATTGTGAGTCTTTTCGAGTTTTTCTTATTGTGTCTCAATGAGTGCGAAAGTGCGAAACTTTCTGCAAAAGTTTATCACTGTGCTCCAGGGTGTCTGATTGTGCTAGATATAGCCTAATTGTTTCCCAGGTGTCTAAGGATATCTGATTCTGTGACTGTTTCTGGGGTCTCTGTCCATGACCGTGTTTTAGTCTGTCTGCCTTTGGCTGTTTTGGAGTGCTTATGAGTGCTTTCGTCTCTCTGAGCGATTGCAAAGTGTTTGATGTTGTTCAGGTATGTCTGAGCCTCTTTGTGTCTGAGATTCTCAGAGTATCTCTGTTGGTGTGGGGCTGTATCAGAGTGTTATCCAGTGTGACTAAACTTGTGCGTGGCTGTGTTGCAGAATAATTCAAATTTAGTAGTAGAATGGCTAAGGCTTAGTAGGAGAGTAGGCCTAGAAAGCAACACTTTAAAGTAGTAAGTTAGCAACTTTGTTTGTGAGCATGGAATGTGCTGAAGAGATGGCAACAACAATCAAAGGAGTTAGTCAAGCATGTATATAATGATTTGTTACCTGGGATGTGGTAAGGGTCTGTTAATCAGTTTCTAGGGGTAAGACAGCTTAAGTAAGATTTATGATTAGAATAGATGATTATTAATTGTTATCAGTATGAAGTATGAGCTTGCTTGTAACTGTTTTGTTGTAGAAACTGCTATGAGCTTGTTTGTAACTGAATGTAACTGTTTTGCCATGGAAACAGCATGTAAACTTGTTTGTGTATAAAAGCTGAACTGAGAATAGAGGTCTTTGGAATCCTGACTTGGGACGCTAGTCCTCAGGTTCCCGGGGCCCTGAATAAAGCACCGCATAAACCGGCACTCTGTTGGTTTGTGTTTTTATTTGTTACGGGCAACAAGTGTGTCTGAGTATAATATAGGGTGTATAACTATTTGTGTGTCAGAGTGTGCCTCTTTGCGTGTGTGCGAGTATGTCTGCGTCTGAATGAGTAAGAATATATCTGAGTGAGCATGAGTGTCTCTGCGTGAGTCTACGTGCCAGAGTGTCTGCGTGTTTATTTGACCCAGAGAGAGTGACTGTGTCTGATTGTGTGCGACTCTGTGAAAGTGTGTCTGAGTTTATCTGAGCGTGTGCGAGACCTTCACTGCATCTGCGCTGTCTGAGTGTGTTTGATTGTGTTTGTCATTTTCTGTGTGCGAATGTGTCTGTGTCTGGCTGTGTGCAAGTGTGTGTGTCTCAGTGTGCCTGAGTGTGCCTGAGCGTGTCTGAGTGTGTCTGAGTCTCTCTCTGTGTACCAGTGTTTCTCTGTGTACCTGAGTGAGTGTGAGAAAGTATTTAAGTGTCTGAATATGTGGGAGAGAGCTTGAATGTGTCTGAGTGTGTTCAAGTGAGTCTCAGTGTGTGCGAATCTGTCTGAATGCTGTTGTGCGTGTGACCAGTTGTCTGAATCTGTGCGAATATTTCTGCGTGTCTTTCGATATGTGGGATAGTGCTTGAGTGTGTCTCAGTGTGTTTGAGTGTGCTCAAGTTGGTCTGAGTGTGTCTGAGCTTGTCTGAGTGTGTCTGAGAGTGTGTGGATGAAGTGAATGTGTCTGGGTGTGTGCGAGTGTGTCTAAGTGTGTCTCAGTGTGCGAGTGTGTTTGCTGCTGTGTCTGAGTGCGTGCGAGTGTGTTCGAGTGTTTCTGAGAGTGTTTGCGTGTTTCTGAGGGTGTCTGAGTGTGTTTTAGTGTGTCTGAGAATATCTCTGTGTTTGCGAATGTGTCTAGGTGTGTGTGAGTGTGCCTGAGCGTGCCTGAGTGTGTCTGTGAATATGTGAGTGTTTCTGAGTGTGCGAGAGTGTGTCCGAACGTGTGCGAATGTATCTGGATGTGTGGGAGTGTGCTTGAGCGTGTCTGAGTTTGCTCAAGTGTGTCTGAGTGTGTGCGAGTGTGTCTGAGCGTCTCTCAGTGTGTCTGAATGTGTCTCAGAGAGTCTGACTGTCTATGGGTGTTTGGGACTGTGCTTGAGTGTGTTTGGCTTTCTTTAAATGCATCTGGCTTGTGTGCGAGTGTGTCTGAGCGAGTGCGAGTGTGTTTGCTGTTGTGTCTGATAGTGTGTGTGTGCCTGAGTGTTTATGAGTATGTCTGAGTGTGTTTGTTTGTGTCTGCCACTGTGGGAGTTTGTCTGAGTGTGTCTGAGCATATCTCAGTGTGTGCGAATGTGTCTGCGTGTGTCTAAGTGTGTGTGAGCGTGTCTGAGCGTGTCTGAGCCTGTGCGAGTGTGTCGGAGCATATCTGACTCTGGGTTTTTTCAAGTGTGTCTCAGTGTGCGTGAATGTGCCTGAGTATATATTTATGTTTCTGATTCTTTGTCAGTGTTTGCAGGTGTGTCTGAGTGTATGCGATTGTATTTGTGGGAGTCTGAGTGTGTCTGAGTGTGCGTGAGTGTTTATGAGTGTGTGAGTGTGTATGAGTGTGTGTGAGTGCCTGCGAGTTTCTGAATGTGTTGGGTTTGCCTAAGTGTGCCTGAGTGTGCCTCAGTGTACCTGAGTGTTCCTGAGTGTGTGCGAGTGTGTCTGGGTGTGCCTGAATGTATCTGAGTGGGTGTGACTGTGTCTGAGTGTGTCTGAGTGTGTCTGAATGTGTGTGAGTGTGTATGAGTGTGTTTGAGTGTGTCTGGGTGTGTCTGGGTTTGGCTGAATGTGTCTGAGTGTGTCAGAGGGTATCAGAGTTTGTCTGAGTGTGTCTGAGCAAGAGCGAGTGTGTCTGAGTGTTTCTGGGTGTCTGAGCGTACCTCAGTGTGCCTGAGTGTGTCTGGATGTCTGTGAGTGTGTGACTGAGTGTGCGAGTGTGTCTCAGCAGGCCTGGTTGTGCTTGAGTGTGTATGAGTGTGTCTGAGTGTGTGCGAGTGTGTCTGAGTGTCTCTCGGTGTGTCGGAGCGTATCTGAGTGTGTCTGAGCGTCTGCAAGTGTGTGTGAGTGTGTGTGAGTGTGTATGAGTGTGTGGGAGAGTGTGCGAGTGTGTCTGGGTGTGCCTGAGTGTGCCTGAGTGTGTCGGAGTGTTTCCAAGTGTATCTGAGTGTGTCTGAAGGTGTGCGTGTGTGAGTGTGTATGAGTGGGTGTGAGTGTGTGTGAATGTGTGCCTGAGTGTGTCTGAGTGTGTCTGAGTGTGCCTCAGTGTGCCTGAGTGTGTGTTGATGTTTGTGAGTGTGTGTGAGTGTGTGCGAGTCTGTCTGAGTGTGTCTGAGTGTGTCTGAGTGTGTCTGAGTGTGTGTGAGAGTGTATGAGTGTGTCTGAGTGTTTCTGAGTGTGTATGAGTGTGTGTGAGTGTGTGCGAGTGTGTGTGAGTGTGTGCAAGTGTGTCTGGGTGTGTCTGGGTGTGTCTCGGTTTGCCTGAGTGTGTCTGAGCATGTCGGAGTGTATCTGAGTGGGCCTGAGTGTGTCTGAGCGTGAGCGAGAGTGTCTGAGGGTTTCTGAGTGTGTCTGAGCATATCTGAGTGTGTCTGAGTGTTCCGCAGTGTGCCTGAGTGTGTCTGGATGTCTGAGAGTGTGTGTGAATGTGTCTGAGCGTGTGTGTGTATGAGTGTGTGTGAGTGTGTCTGAAAGTGTCTGAGTGTGTTTGAGTGTGCCTGAGTGTGTCTCAGTGTGTCTGAGTGTGCCTCAGTGTGCCTGAGTGTGTCTGAGTGTGCCTGAGTGAACCTGGGTGTGCCTGAGTGTAGCTGAGTGTGTATGAATGTGTGTGTGTGAGAGAGTGTGCGAGTGTGTCTGGGTGTTTCTGGGTTTGCCTGAGTGTGTCTGAGTGTGTCAGAGTGTATCTGAGTGTGTCTGAGTGTGTCTGAGCGTGAGCAAATGTGTCTGAGTGTTTCTGAGTGTGTCTGAGCGTATCTGAGTGTGTCTGAGAGTGCCTGAGTGTGTCTGGATGTCTGTGAGTGTGTGTGAGAGTGTGCGAGTGTGTCTGAGTGTTCCTGGGTGTGCCTAAATCTGTCGGAGCGTATCTGAGTGTGTCTGAGAGTGTGCAAGTGTGTATGAGTGTGTGTGAGTGTGTGTGAGTGAGTGTGTATGAGTGTGTGGGAGAGTGTGCGAGTGTGTCTGAGTGTGCCTGGGTGTGCCTGAGTGTTTCCGAGTGTATCTGAGTGTGTCTGAAGGTGTGCGTGTGTGAGTGTGTATGAGTGGGTGTGAGTGTGTGTGAATGTGTGCCTGAGTGTGTCTGAGTGTGTCTGAGTGTGCCTCAGTGTGCCTGAGTGTGTGTTGATGTTTGTGAGTGTGTGTGAATGTGTGCCTGAGTGTGTCTGAGTGTGTCTGGGTGTGCCTGAGTGTGTCTGAGTGTGTCGGAGTGTCTCGGAGTGTCTCAGAGTGTACCTGAGTGTGTGTTGATGTCTGTGAGTGTGTGAGTGTGTGCGAGTGTGTCTGGGTGTGTCTGAGTGTGTGTGAGAGTGTCTGAGTGTGTGTGAGTGTGTGCGAGTGTGTCTGAGTGTGTGTGAGTGTATCTGAGTGTGTCTAAATGTGTCTGAGCGTGAGCGAGTGTGTCTGAGTGTTTCTGAGTGTATCTGAGTGTGTCTCAGTGTGCCTGTGTGAGTCTGGATGTCTGTGAGTGTTTATGAGTGTGTCTGAGTAGGTATGAGTGTGTGCGAATTTGTCTGAGTGTGTCTGAGTGTGTCAGAGTGTGTCTGAGTGTGTGTGAGTGTGTATGAGTGTGTGTGAGTGTGTGCAAGTGTGTCTTGGTGTGTCTGGGTTTGCCTGAGTGTGTCGGAGTGTATCTGAGTGTGTCTGAGTGTGTCTGAGCGTGAGTGAGTGTGTCTGAGTGTTTCGGAGTGTGTCTGAGCGTATCTGAGTGTGTCTAAGTGCGTCTGAGTGTGTGTGAGCGTGTATGAGTGTGTCTGAGTGTGGTTGAGTGTGTGCGAGTGTGTCTGGGTGTGCCTGAGTGTGTCTGTTTCCGAGTGTATCTGAGTGTGTCTGAAGGTGTGCGAGTGTGTGTGAGTGTGTATGAGTGTGTGTGAGTGTGTGTGTGTGTCTGAGTGTGTCTGAGTGTGTCTGAGTGTGCCTGAGCGTGTGCGAGTGTGTCTGAGTGTGTGTGAGTGTGTGTGAGTGTGTGTGAGTGTGTGCGAGTGTGTGCCTGAGTGTGTCTGGGTGTGTCTGGGTTTGCCTGAGTGTGTCTGAGTGTGTCGGAGTGTGTCTGAGTGTGTCTGAGTGTGCCTCAGTGTGCCTGAGTGTGTCTGGATGTCTGTGAATGTGTATGAGTGTGTCTGCGTGTGTCTGAGTGTGTATGAGTGTGTGCAAGTGTGTCTGAGTTTGTCTGAGTGTGTCTGAGTGTGTGTGATTCTGTATGAGTGTATGTGAGTGTGTGTCAGTGTGTCTGGGTTTGCCTGAGTGTGTCTGAGTGTGTCTGAGGGTGTCTGAGTGTGTCTGGGTGTGCCTGAGTGTGTCTGAGTGTGTCTGAGTGTGTCTGGGTGTGCCTGAGTGTGCCTGAGTGTGTGAGAGTGTGTCTGAATGTGTGTGAATGTTTCTGAGTGTGTCTGGATGTGTGGGAGTGTCCTTGAGCGTGTCTGAGTGTGTCTGAGCGTGTCTGAGTGTGTCTGTGTGTGTCTGAGTGTGTGGGAGTGTGTATGAGTGAGTGTGTGTGAGTGTGTGCAAGTGTGTCTGAGTGTGTCTGGGTGTGCCTGAGTGTGTCTGAGTGTGTATGAGTGTGTCTGAGCGTGTGTGAGTGTGTCTGAGTGTCTGTGAGTGTGTATGAGTGTGTGCGAGTGTGTCTGAGTGTGTCTGAGTGTATCTGAGTGTATGCGAGTGTGTATGAGTGTGAGTGTGTCTGAGTGTGTCTGAGTGTGTCTGAGTGTGAGCGAGTGTGTCTGAGCGTATCAGAGTGTGCCTCTGTGTGCCTGAGTGTGTCTGGATGTTTATGAGTGTGTGTGAGAGTGTGCGAGTGTGTCTGAGTGTGCCTGGGTGTGCCTGAGTGTGTATGAGTGTGTATGCATGGGTCTGAGTGTGTGTGAGTGTGTCTGAGTGTGTATGAGTGTGTCGGAGTGTATCTGAGTGTGTCTGGATGTCTGCAATTGTGTGTGAGTGTGTGTGAGTGTGTGTGAGTGTGTCTGGGTGTGTCTGAGTGTGTCTGGATGTCTGGGTGTGCGTATGAGAGTGTGTGAGTGTGTCTGAGTATGCCTGGATGTACCTGAGTGTGTCTGAGTGTGTCTGAGTGTGTTCGAGTGTGTCTGAGTGTGTGCAAGTGTGTGTGAGTGTGTGCGAGTGTGTCTGAGTGTGTCTTGGTTTGCCTGAGTGTGTGTGGATGTCTGTGAGTGTGTGCGAGTGTGTCTGAGTGTGTCTGAGTGTGTCTGGGTGTGCCTGTGTCTGAGTGTGTATGAGTGTGTTTGAGCATGTGTGAGTGTGTCTGAGTGTATGCGAGTGTGTATCAGTGTGAGTGTGTGTGAGTGTGTGTGAGTGTAAGTGTGTGTGTGTGCGAGTGTGTCTGAGTGTGTCTGGGTGTGCCTGAGTGTGTCTGGGTGTATGTGAGAGTGTCTGAGCATGTGCGAGTGTGTCTGAGTGTGTGAGTGTGTGCGAGTGTGTCTGAGTGTGTCTGGGTGTGCCTGAGTGTGTCTAAGTGTGTATGTGTGTGTTCGAGTGTGATTGTGTCGGAGTGTATCTGAGAGTGTCTGCACGTGTGCGAGTGTGTCTGAGTGTGTGCGAGTGTGTCTGAGTGTGTGTGAGTGTGTATGAGTGTGTGTGAGTGTGTGTGACTGTGTGTGAGTGTGTCCTGGTGTGTCTGGGTTTGCCTGAGTGTTTCTGAGTGTTTCGGAGTGTATCTGAATGTGTCTGAGTGTGTCTGATTGTGCCTCAGTGTGCCTGAGTGTGTCTGGATGTCTGTGAGTGTATGTGAGTGTGTGCGAGTGTGTCTGAGTGTGTCTGGTTGTGCCTTAGTGTGTCTAAGCACATGTGAGTGTGTCTGAGTGTGTGTGAGTGTGTATATGAGTGTGTGAGTGTGTATGAGTGTGTCTGAGAGTGTCTGAGTGTGCCTGAGTGTTTCTGAGAGTGTGTGTTTCTGAGTGTGTCAGTGTGTCTGAATGTGTGTAAATGTTTCTGAGTGTGTCTGGATGTGTGGGAGTGTGCTTGAGTGTGTCTGAGTGTGTTTGAGTGTGCTCAAGTGTGTCTGAGATTGTGCGAGTGTTTCTGAGTGTCTCTCAGTGTGCCTGAGTGTGCCTGTGTCTGAGTGTGTCTGAGTGTGTCTGTGTGTGTAACTTCGCTTGCGTGTGTTTAAGTGTGCCTGGCTGTGTGCGAGTTTGTCTGAGTGTGTCTGAGCGTATCTGAGAGGGAGTGAACGTGCCTGGGTGTGTGCGAATGTGTCTAAGTGTGTCTGAGTGCGCGAGTGTGTTTGCATTTGTGTCTCAGTGTGAGCGTGTCTGAGTGTGTCTGAGCTACTCGGCGTGTGTGTGAGCATGTGTGAGTGTGTGTCTGAGTGTGTCTGAGTGTTTCTGAGTGTGTGAGAGTGTGTCTGAATGTGTGCGAATGTTTCTGAGTGTGTCAGGGTGTGTGGGACTGTGCTTGAGTGTGTCTGAGTGTGTTTAAGTGTGTCTGGCTGTGTGCAAGTGTGTCTGAGTGTGTCTGAGCATATCTGAGTGTGAGCGAATGTGTCTGTGTGTGTGTGAGTGTGTCTAAGTGTGTCTGAATGTGCGACTGTGTATGCAGTTGTGTCTGAGTGTGTCCGAGTGTGTCTGTGTGTGTGTGCGAGTGTGTCAGAGCATGTCGGAGTGTATCTGAGTGTGTCTGGGTGTGTGCGAGTGTGTCGTAGAGTGTGTGGGTGTGCCTGAGCATATATTTATTGGTCTAAATATTTGCAGTGTTTGCAGGTGTGTCTGTATGTGATTGTGTCTGAGTGTGTCTGAGTGTTTTTGAGTGTGTTTGAGTGTGTCTGGGTGTGCCTGAGTATTTCTGAGTGTGTCTAAGTGTGTCTGGCTTTGTGAGAGTGTGTCTAAGTGTGTCTGAAAATATCTGTGTGTGTATGAATGTGTCTGGGTGTGTCTAAGTGTGTCTGAGTGTGTTTAAGTTTGTGTGACTGTGTCTGAGTGTGTGTGAGGGGGTGTGAGTGTGTGCGAGTGTGTGAGCGTCTCTCAGTGTGCCTGAGTGTGTCGGAGCGTGTTTGAGTGTATCTGAGGGGGTCTGGGTGTGTGGGACTGTGCTTGAGTGTGCCTGAGTGTGTCTGAGAGTGTGTGAGTGTTTCTGAGTGTGTGAGAGTGTGTCTGAATATGTGCCAATGTTTCTGAGTGTCTGGATGTGTGGGACTGTGCTTGAGTGTGTCTGAGTGTGTCTGAGTGCGTTTGAGCGTGCTCAGGTGTGTCTGAGTTTTTGTGAGTGTGTCTGAGTGTGTTTGAGCGTATCAGAATCTGTGCGAGTGTGTCTGAGTGTGTCTAAGTGTGAGCGAATGTGTCTTAGTGTGCGAGTGTGTTTGCAGTTGTGTCTGAGTGTTTATGAGTGTGTCTGAGCGTGTCTGATAGTGTGTGAGTCTGTGTGCGTGTGTCTGAGTTTGTCTGGGTGTGCTTGAGTGTGTCTGAGTTTCTCTAAGTGTGTCTGGCTTTGTGAGGGTGTGTCTGAGTGTGTCTGAGAATATCTATGTGTGTGTGCGAATGTTTCTGGGTGTGTGTGAGTGTGTCTGAGTGTGCCAGAGTGTCTGAGTGCGTGCGAGTTTTTCTGAATTTGTCTGAGCGTATCTGAGTGTGTGTGAATGTGTCTGAGTGTGTGCGAGTGTTCCTGCATGTGCCTAAGTGTGTCTGAGCGTGTCTTAGTGCTTTCAAGTGTGTTTCAGTGTGTCTGGGTGTGTTTGAATGTGTTCAAGTGTGTTTGAGTGTGTGAGAGTTTATCTGTGCGTGTCTGAGCGTGTCTGACTGCCTCTGAGTGTGTCTCGGCGTGTGCGAGTGTGTCTGAGTGGGTCTGAGTGCGTGTGAGAGTGTGTGAGTGCATCTACGTGTGTGCCAGTGAGTCTGAGTGTGTCTGGGTGTCTGCGAGTGTTTCTGTGTGTGCCTGAGCATGCCTGAGCATGTATTAATGGGTCTTAGTGGTGCGAGTGTGTTTGAATGTTGGAGTGTGTTCAAGTGTGTCTGTGTGCACGAGTGTGTTTGAGTGTGTCTGAATGTGTGAGAATGTCTGTGTGTGCGCACAAGTGTGTCTGCATGTTCCTCAGTGTGTCTGAGCATGTCTTTATGCCCCTGAGGGTGTCTGAGTGTTTGCAGGTGTGTATGAGTGTGTCAGAGTGTGTCTTAGTGAGTGCGAGTGTGTCTGAATATGTTCAAGTGTGTTTGAGTGTATTTGAGTGTGGCTGAGCATGTCTGAGTGTGCGTGAGCATGTAGGAGTCTGTCTACATGTGTACCAGTGAGTCTGAGTGTCTGGGTGTGTCAGAGCGTGCCTAAGTGTGTGCGAATGTGTCTGCGTATGTCTGAGTGTGTGCCAGTGTTTCTGTGCGTGCCTGAGCATGCCTGAGCATGTATTTATGTGTCTGAGTGTGTGTGAGTGTGTTTGAGTGTGTCTGAGTGTGTTCAAGAGTTTATGAGTGTGTGTGCGTGTGTTTGAACGTCTGAGTGTGTGAGAATGAGTCTGTGAATGCACGAGTGTGTCTGCGTGTGCCTCAGTGTGTCTGAGCAAGTCTTTTTGTCTCTGAGGGTGTCTGAGTGTTTGCAGGTGTGCCTGAGTGTGTCGGAGTGTGTACGGGTGCGTCTGAATGTGCTTGAGTGTGTCTGAGTGTGTCTTAGTGTGTGCAAGTGTATTGAAGTGTGTCTGGGTGTGTGCGAGTGTGTCTGAGTGTGTGTGAGCATGTATGAGTGTGTCTACGTGTCTGCCAGTGAGTATGAGTGTGTCTGGGTGTCTGCGAGTGTTTCTGTGTGTGCCTGGGCATGCCTGAGCATGTATTTATGGGTCTGAGTGTGTCTGAGTGTGTCTGAGCGTGTTCATGTCTGTCTGAGTGAGTGGGTGTGTGTTTGTGTGTGTCTGAGTGTGTGCGAGTGTGTCTGTGTCTGAATGTGCCTGAGTGTGTTTGAACATGTTTGAGTGTGTCTGCGTGTGAGCGATCGTGCATGACTGTTTCTGAGTGTCTGCACGTGTGTCTGAGTGTGTCCAAGTGTGTCTCAGTGTGTGTGAGCGTGCTTGAGCATATAT
>NW_021940761.1:2801231-2802908 GCF_001715985.3 Manacus vitellinus | reverse complement strand
TGCGTCTGAGTGTGCTTGAGTGTGTGCGAGAGTGTCTGAGTGAGTCTTAGCATGTGCGAGAGTGTCTGAGTGAGTCTTAGCGTGTGCGAGTGTGTGCGAGTGTGTCTGAGTGTGTGAGAGTGTGCTGAGTGTGCCTGAGTGTGAGTGTGTGAGAATGTGCCTCTGTGTGCTCAAGTGTGTCTGAGGGTGCCACAGTGTGTCTGAGTGTGTCTGAGCATGCCAGAGTATGTCTGAGCATGCCTTTATGTGTCTGAGTGTGTTGGAGTGTGTGCGGGGGCGTCTGAGTGTGCTTGAGTGTGCATGAGTGTGTCTGTGTGTCTTAGTGTGTGCAAATGTGTCTGAGTGTGTGCGAGTGTGTGTGTGCGTGTGTGCCTGAGTGTGTTTGAGCATGTTGGAGTGTGTGAGAATGTGTCTCTGTGTGTGCAAGTGTGTCTGTGTGTGCCGCAGTGTGTCGGAGGATTTATTTATGTGTCTGAGTGTGTCTGAGTGTTTGCAGGAGTGTCTGAGTGTGTCCGAGTGTTTGCGGGTGCATCTGAATGTGTGAGAGTGTGTTCAAGTGCGTCTGAGTGTCTCTGAGTGTATCTGACTGTGTCTGGGTGTGTGCGAGTGTTTCTGTGCGTGCCTGAGCATGCCTGAGCATGTATTTATGTGTCTGAGTGTGTGCATGTGTGTTTGAGTGTGTCTGAGTGTGTGAGAATGTGTCTGGGTGTGCGCAAGTGTGTCTGCATGTTCCTCAGTGTGTCTGATCATGTCTTTATGTCCCTGAGTGTGTCCGAGTGTGTGCAGGTGCTTCTGAGTGTGCTTGAGTGCGTCTGAGTGCGTCTGAGTCTAACCGTAACCCTAACTCTAACCATAAACGTAACCCTAAACCTAACCCTAAGTCTAACCTTACCCTAACACAAAACCTAAACCTAACCCTGACCTTAACCCTGACCCTAACCCTAACCTTAACCCTAAACCCTAACCCTTATCCTAACCCTAATCCTAACCCTAACCCTGACCCTAACTCTGACCCTAACCTTAACCCCTACCCTTATCCCTAACCCTAACCGTAACCCTAACCCTAGAAGCTTGCAGTCTTTTTCTTAAGGTTAGGTTTAGGAAACTGGTTTGTGCATAGTTTGCAGTCTGTTTTTTAAGGTTAGGGTTAGGGAACATGGTTTGCACATAGCTTGCTGTCTATTTTTTAGGGTTAGGGTTAGGGAAAAGGGTTTGCGCATTGCTTGCAGTCTCTTTTTTATGGTTACAGTTAGGGAAAAGGGTTGGCACATAGCTTGCAGTCTCTCTTTTAAGGTTGGGTCAGGGAAAATGGTTTGCGCATAGTTTGCAGACTTTATTTTAAGGTTAGGGTTAGGGAACAGGCTTTGGGCATAGCTTGCAGTTACTGTGTGGACCAATCAGCGCTGACTCCGCCTCTTGACTCCACCCCGTGGGTGGGGCCAGTGCTCTATATAAGCAGAGTACATACCGGACGGCGGTGGGTATTCTCCCAGACATGCAACAGAACAGCGACAGTGAAAGAAGGCACCCAAGAGAAAAAGCAAAAGATTCTGACAGCCGTGGGCAGTGAATCAAGCATATAGCCCGAGAGGGGCTTATTGGGCATCGCTGTGTGTCTGTCTTTTGCTAACCCTAAACCTAACCCTAACCCTAACTTTTGCTAACTCTAACCCTAAC
>NW_021940761.1:2799006-2800165 GCF_001715985.3 Manacus vitellinus | reverse complement strand
CCCTAAACCCGACTGTAACCCCTAACCCTAATGCTACACCTAAACCTACCCCTAAACCCGACTGTAACCCCTAACCCTAACTGTACACCCAAACCTACCCCTAAACCTAATTGTAACCTCTAACCCTATATCAAACTGTAACCCTAATGCTGACTGTAACCCTCTCTCTAGGCCTAAGTCCAGGTTTAGGGTAAGAGTTAGGGTTGAGGTTTGGCCTAGGGTTAGGTGTAGTGTTAGGGTTAGGTTGTGGGTCAGGCCTAGGGTTGGGGTGATGGTTATGGTTACGGTTAGGTGTTGAGTTAGGGTTTGGGTTGGCCTAGGGTTATGCGTAGGGTTAGGGTAATGGTCAGGGTTTAGGCTAGGTTTAGGTTTAGGTGTAGGGTTAGGATTAGGGTTTGGGTAATTTATAAAGCTAGGCGTAGTCCTTGCCGTAGGGGTAGGTGTAGGGTTTGGCTTACAGGTAGGCCTAGGTTTAGGCTTCGCGTTAGGTGTAGCTTAGGGTTATGAGGGTTTTTTGGGTGGTTCTTTTTGTGTTGTGAGGTGTGTTTGTGCTGTTATTTGGGTGTTTTTTTATGTATTTTTATTAATTTTTATTAAAAATTATTTATATGTGCAAATCTATGACTGTCCACAAGGTGGTAGCAGTTCTATTAATTTTCAGTTGCAATTGCATTTTTTTTTCAGCAGTAGAGTATTATACTATTTCTTTAAATGCAGTTCCCGTTTTCTGTCAGCAGGTGGCAGTATTTCATGTGAAATATATGTGCAATTACTGTTCTATGTCACCAGGTGGCAGTGTTGCTATGTGGTTTTTCAGTCATTGGGAATTTGGTTAAAATGAGGTGGTTTTTTGTGGTTTTTCTGTTAAAAATTCAATAATTGGTTCTAGTTGGATGGTCCTGTGAGTAAGCAGTTAGCAAATTACATTTTTTGCAGCAGCTGCAATTACCACATAATTACCTAATTACCATCTAATTAGGCTCTTCTCCTCATTTTAGTTTTTTGCAACCAGCCTAAGACAATTAAAATCTGGAGAGGAGCCTAAAAAAACTAAAATCAGGAGAGGAGCCTAAAAAATTTAAAATCAGGAGAGGAGCCTAAAAACATTAAAATCAGGAGAAGAGCCTAAAAAATTAAAAACAGGAGAAGAACCTAAAAA
>NW_021940761.1:2796037-2797452 GCF_001715985.3 Manacus vitellinus | reverse complement strand
TAAGTTGCAGAATTAATGGTTAAATTACATTACTTCTCAATAATCATTCACAGAAACAAATGAACACGAGACAATCTTCAAAGTGCACGGGTGCAACTTGTATCTCCCCCGCAAACCCCTGCTCTCCTGACTGAACACTCCTGACTACTCTTACTGAGAACACTGCAGAACCCTTGCCTCAATCAGCTTAGCATTTCAGCATGCTAATGATACGTGGTAAGGAACCTATTCCACTGATTTCTGAGTCTACACATTGGGCAGAGCAGTTCAAGGCTACATCACACTTCCTAAACATGTGCTTTTGTACAGAGGAGGGCATGGACCAATACTATGGAAAGTTGTGCACTTCCCCTTCTCCCCCGCTGACAATAACCACACAAGGCACTAGCTAAGGCTCAAAGGGGGCTTGTCCCAGTCCAAGTGACTCAGTGAAAGATAAGCCGGGGGAAAAAAACCGGCAAAAGCCCCAGACAGCAGGGCATTCTCTTGCTTCCAAGGTAGGACCAATTATCTCTCTACAAAAAGGGAAAGAGGCAAGGGTTCATCAAGCAATGCACAACTTAGCAAGTAAGTTTAACAAATACCATCAGGTTTTGAGCACAGAGGAAATAAAACTCACTGTTTTTAATAGCAAAAATATCGGTGGAAATTACTGGCTTGGTACAGCAGTGAGCTTCCTACAGCCTCTCATACTTACGAATTTATCAGAAGCAGCAGTTTCAGGTGCCTTCCTTTGGAGACCAGCCCCAAAGCAGAAACTCCTTTTGACTGCTCCTGAGAGAGCCTACTGGAACTTTGGGTTCTCAGCAAAGTGACCCCCTCCCCTGAGTCCTGGCTCCCCTGCCCAAGCACTTCCAATGCTTATATTCCACCTCACTCCCTGCTTTGCATATTCATATCAATAAAAGAAACCTCTAAGCTCTTCCTCCTATCTGAGCTGCATCTTCCCTGCACTCCCACATTTCCCCACCTGTTCACATGCACTACTCCCCTCTCCTGCACTGCCTCTTGGCACAGGGCTCATCTCTTGGCACCTTCCTTGAGCGATGATCCATCTCCAGACACACCCAGGGGCTTCCTGCAGCTGCTGCAAGATGCTCTCACCATCACTGCTTCAGAGACTCCCTGGAATGGGCTGCTCCCCTGCAAAAGCTCCCGACATGAAGTGCTCCCAGATGATCACCCAGTGGGGCCTCCCCCTCATCATCCTCACTGGAAACACCTGGGGCTGCCCCGCATGGGAGGGGAGGGCACGTGGAGTCACAGGCGAGGGGGAGGGAGACGAGCTCGAGGGGGCGGAGCCAGGCACCTACTTTTCAGGGACGACTGCAGTACTCCGTGTTCATCAGCAGGTGGCAGCAGTGGTTGAAATCCCAGCCCAGATCTCAGACTTGCTGTGTTACACTGAGAGGAGA
>NW_021940761.1:2792853-2795252 GCF_001715985.3 Manacus vitellinus | reverse complement strand
AGTAATTTTATTTTATATTTTTATGTATTTTATTTTATATTTTCTACAGAGTTCCTAGCAAAACTTTCCCATTACTGAAGAGAAAAAATACAGGTCAGGCAAGCTTATCCAGCAGTAGTGAAACACGCCCTTCATGGTGCAGTTGCACCTGTCCTTGGAACTCCACTATGATCCTGGCACTTCATCTTTGCACTGACAAAGAAAACTGCACTGTGAAAAGAGTGCTGAGATAAAGAAGGATACATTAAGTGGAAAAGAGGGACACACAAATAAAATAAATAAAGAGCATCTGTAAAACTTTCCATACACAAAATAACTTCTGCTGGAGGGTGAATTTCATTTCTTTTTTAATTGACAGCCTGAATGAAGATAAACCTTTCACCAGAAATCATTTGAAAATTCTGTTTTTACAAGCAATAATAGGGCACTAATCAAACCACCAGTCTTCTGCAAACTGCTGAGCCTCTCCTCAGAGTCGAGGGTGCGAAGCTTTGGGGCCA
Organism: Manacus vitellinus; assembly: GCF_001715985.3. Classification (NCBI taxonomy): domain Eukaryota; kingdom Metazoa; phylum Chordata; class Aves; order Passeriformes; family Pipridae; genus Manacus; species Manacus vitellinus. The sequence continues at coordinate 2,794,752 of NW_021940761.1, read as the reverse complement.
GCCCTGCTGTGGAGCACAGGCACTGGTGGCCCCAGGGCTGCTCAGCACAGCAAGACTGACACTCTCCTCCTGATGAGTTCAGTGTCCCTAGACACTATTGTGTTAAGGACTGAGGAAGTTGGACCTGTGTCTGACCAGGACATGTGCAAACCAAATACTGGGGACTGGCACACACCTTGCACTCCTGCAGCTCTCACAGTTATATTCAAGAGAAAACAGCCAATTGTACCATCACCGCTCATTTCTTAATCCCAATCCCACACTTCTTTGGCAGTTGGAGCACCACTTTTAGAACCCAATTACAGCCTATTAGAGAGCTCCATGTCTAGCAGGGACAGGTACCCCTGGGATACTCTCAGGAATGCCTGAATCCATGGCAGGGACCTTGCTTTGAGCTCCCCAGGGCCGGGCACCCCGAGGATCTCCCCGAATAATCCTTTCGGTGCGCGCTGGAGTCCTCGGGGTGCCCCAACCCGGGGGGCACCAAAAGCACTGTCCCTCCAGGGGCCAATTTGGTCCCAAGGCTTCAATGGACAGCCCAGAAGGGATTTCAAGAGTCCTTCTTTGGAACCCACCAACGTGTACGGGTAGGAAGCCACAAGAAGGCCTCATTTCTAAAGGCAGGGGGATCTTGCCTGTGTCCCAGACTGGTCCGGGGATCTGAGGCCCTTCCCGAGAAAATCTCGGTGCCGGCGTGAAGGGCCAGAGATCCCTTGGAGCCACGGGAGAGCAGGCACAGAGTCCCTCCTGGGGGGCCAATTTGCCTGCCTGAAATCAGCTCTTCAAAGAAGACTCCAAGACTCAGCTGGTGAGCTTTAGAAGCCAGGCATCCCTATACACTGTGAGATATTTTAAGACTTTACTGTCTGAAAAGCAGAAAGCTTTTATCATGGACGTCTGACCTTCAACAGACAGCTCCATTCCCCTTTCAGTACAAAATTATTTTCATGGAATCACTGAATAGGAAGTGCCCAGGAATCCCCAATTGTTTATTCCAGAACAGAAAATAAACAGAGAAAAGGAGCTTTGCAGAAGTGTAACATACTCCAGAACAGACCTGACTTTAGTTTTAGTCTTTGTGTTCAAATATTCCATAGAAAAGCTCCAGCAGAAGAGCTGGCACATTCCCAAGAGTATCCTGAAAGTCCCTTTCACGAGGGGCATAGGAAAATCGCAGTTGTATGAGTCCCTTGTGCCTGCAGATGCCTGGGGATCCTCTCCATCCACCTCATGCTCTCCCAACAGCAGAAAGGGTGTTGAGACGGGAGGAAGGAAACCTTTAGCATAAAGCTGGGGAGGAATCTAAAGCTTCCTTTCCTGGGGAGCTTTGTGAAGTCTGCAGACGAGAAAGGGAAAATTTGCATCTCCTTTGGTACAGGTGTCAACAGAGGCTGAGATGTTTTGCCTTTTTCAGACAACTGTGCCCTTTTTGGCTCCCTGGCAGCTCCAATGGCACCAGAACCCCCTTCCTGCACACCCACGGCTGTCACACTCAGGCACCCACACACCTTTTCTCCAGCCCACACGTGGCCAACATTTCCTCACCCTGGACATCCCAAGGGGAGTATTTTTGCTAGAGAGCACAGCAATCCCTCTGTCCTTGCAAACTGGTTCCCTGCAAAAAAGGAATCGTTTTTCCTGGACACTTCTCCCACAGTCAAGGTCTTTTAAAACTGCTGTCGTGCCACCAAACCTGCTCAGGGTCCCTCCCAGCTTCTGCCTGTCCTTGCATTTAAAGGCACGGGCATATTCTATCTTCCAACAGCAAACCCCAGTTCCTCACTGGGAGTATAAGCCCTCCTCTTACCTGGACAGACTCCCGGGCTCGGCACAGCTGTGGGTCATGGAGCAGCTTCCCAAGGCCGTTCTCTCTCCCAGCAGGAAGCACAACTCGCCTCC
>NW_021940761.1:2780047-2782106 GCF_001715985.3 Manacus vitellinus | reverse complement strand
ATTCAAGGCTAGGCTGGATGGGGCTTGGAGCAACCTGGTACAGTGGCAGGTATCCCTGAACAAGATGATCCTTAAGGGCCCCTCCAACCCAAACCACTCCAGTATTCCATGAGGATTCTGTGAGCTCTCCCTGCCATTCATTTGCCACCGTTTACTTTTCAATTTAAATTCCCACATTCACATGGTTTGTTAAAGGAACCATTTTTAAATTATTCCAGGAAAAAAAAGGGGAGCGAGTGTAAAACATACAAGAATCATTCCTATGTCCACCAAATCATTAGAATTGGAAGCCTATGACCTCACCTCTGTCCTTGTTATTGTTTCCTGGAAAACTCTTAAGATCCCACAGTTTCAAAGAGAGATCCACTGGAATGACCAGGTTTGCTCTGACAGAGAGCCAGGGGGTTTTAGATCACTTGTTCCTCTGCATCCTTACTCTTTAACCAGGTTTCCCCCAGAACCATGCTGCGGGAGAAGGTTGGAATTACTAGAAATGGATCAAGTTCACATGTTGTCCCACTGCTTTCCCACTATTTTCCAATTCTTGGAATCACCCACCAATGTGCCCTAGGAACCCACTGTGAAACAGACCAATCAGAGGGACATCTGGAAAAAACCAGATCCAGCAGCAGCCAAACCAATCCCATGGCTCTTTTTACCTGCTCTCCAGGTGCTGCTGCCAGAGCTCCCAGCAGCCGTACCCGTTCCCAAAGAGGCCGGGTGGTGCCGTGGAAGACACTCATGACATGCAGGAGGGTGAGGAGGCACTTCTGGACGTGCTCTTTGCTGTGAATTCGGATGCCAGAGTCCTGATTGTCTTCATGGTCCCTTCCAACCCAAACCAGCCTGTGATTCCATGATCAGCACCTCTTCCAAGTCCCTCCCAGAAATGTCCTCCCCTAACCCAGAACTTCTCCCCTCCTCTTTTTGGCACATCAGGGATGTGCTGCCAAGTGCCACGGCACGGCAAGCCTCGGCATTCCCTGGGGATGGCAAGCCTCGGCATTCCCTGGGGGTGCCATTCCACGCTGACCTTGTGGCTTCAGTGCTCCCTCAGTCCCAATTCCAGTTGGGAGTGTCTCAAAGAGCAGTGCGTGTTCCCCCTCACACCCCACCACTGGCACAGATGGGATGGCACTGACTTACTGGCTGTGCGGGAATATCCTGTCCCAGGAATATCCAGAGTGCCCCCCCTGCAAATTCCTGAGCCCTGTCCAAAAATCACCAGGTGACACGAGGGGTTTATCCATAGTGTCTGTTTTCCATGATCCAGCACTTCAGTGACTCCAGAGTCAAATAAATCAGGATCAATCCCAGGTCACACAGACTGGGACAAACTGGCTGCTGTGCTGGAAAGGGTGATTCCAGAGGCTCATCTCCCATTACTGGGAATTCAGGGCTGCAAAGAGCCCAGCAGTGATCCTGGATTCCTACCAACTAACCCCGCCCAACACTCACTTCCAAGTGCTGCTGCAGCACCTCTCTGGGGAAAGGTGCCCAGTGCCCAGTGCAGAGGGGATTCAGTGAGGTCCCTGACCAGTTTCCCAGGATGGATGGGAAGCTGCCACGGACAGGCTGGATCTCAGGAGAACTCCCTTTGAGTAGGTTCCTGAAAGCTTCTAAAACAGGGACTTGTTCCCAAGCCTAAGGCAGCTGAAATCCCGTGGCTCGCCGGCCTTCCTGATAAAGTGCTGCAGAAGTGAGCTGGGTGTGGCAATCTTCCTTTTATCTGACTTCAGGGAACAGCTGGCTGAGATTTTAGCTAAACTTTAAACCAGCCCATGACACATCAGATGGAAAAAAGTAGAACCAGAAGGTCCCTTTTCCCAGCTGAAACCTACTGGGATATTCAGGGCTTATGTGGAGATAAACCCCTCTGAGAGATTCCATACCAAATATCATGGAAATTCTGAGAGATGAAAAAGCAAATCAAACACTTTCAGAGGAAGTTCTCCCACTTTAATTCCCAAACACCCTCAGAGCTTGTCCTTAGCAGCTCAAGTCCTGCACGACACAGAGCCAACACTTCGGCTCCAGTGGGAAAGGGACAGCAAATGCA
>NW_021940761.1:2714387-2779002 GCF_001715985.3 Manacus vitellinus | reverse complement strand
TTGTTAATACTTTTGCTTGCTTGAGAAACCTGCCTGAGAATCCTATAACCTTAAAGATAAGACACACAGTTTGCAGATGGAAAGGATGTATGTTTTTGTATTGCTTAAAAGGAGAAATTAAACAGAAATTAGCCATCCAAGAACAAAGAAGAACCAGTTTCAAGACTTGGAAATGGGACAACTGAAAGGGGGCTGTTAAACATTGTTTGTTAAATCATATACAGTATGAGTAAGGGTTTTATAATTTTTCTACTAACACTTAAATAGAAATAGTTAATAAAGAATTAATGTAGAATTTTTTTATGCTTAAGTTATGTATGTGGCAAACAACATACACTGCTCAACTTGCTGAGAATTTTATAACTTTTAAAGGAAGGGGAGTGGGAAAGGAACATAAATTTTGCAAACAGATAGAAAATATCTTCAAACTGACAAGCAACCAATCAGCATTCAAGGCTGCAAAACAAAAGACTACAGCACAAGAAAGGATTCATTTATGGACTAAAACCCATATGGACTAAAACCCATTTATGGACTGTTTTAGAGACTGCAATTGTCACAAAAGGACGCTGGATGGCAGCAAAGACTGTGAAATAATTACAGCAGACTTGTACAGTGTGGGCATGAACTAGGCAGGATTTAACAAGAAAGTGTCATGACTTTAGAACACAGAAGGGTTTTGTGTTTGTAATATTGCTGGAGCACTTATTATGGACGGATTTATCCCCAGTGCACCCCATTACTGTCATTAAAGGATGGCTGCCTAGCATTGATAAAATGTTGGTGTTGGGTTCAATCCTTGTTTCACTCTCCAGCAGACAAGGGTACTGAGGTAGCAGAGCAAACAGCTCATTAACATTTAGTTATTGACCTTTAGAGCTCAGAAGCCAAACTGAAACTATTACAAGTTCCAAGGTGTAAAGTGTAAAATAGTGAAAAAGTCTCACCGCTTTTCATTAAAGCACAATTCTAAAAATCCACAGTTGCAAAACTTCAAATTCATCTGAACCAAGGTCATCTGCATTAAATATTCAGTATCAGCCTTCAGGGAATTTGCCCTGGAAGAATATACACCTACAATCCAGGAAAACAGTCAAATCTTGGAATTCCCCACACCAGTGCTTCCTTTGGGGCTTGGTACTCAGATGTGGCAGTGACATTCATTTGGCCTCAATAAATAATCATCAACTTCTCATTCAAACCCCAAGTGCAGTGACTCGAGTCAGAACTCAGGGGATTTCTGCTTCCTGCAGGTTCACCTCCTTCAAGCCAACAGCATCCCTCATTTTTAACACAGACAGTCCAGAGTTATCCCGCTGGAACTGAGACACAAGGAGCAGCCTGTAACCCTACTCAAAACAAATGCAGCCTTGAACAGCTACAAATCAAAACACTGAAATGTCTGACACTGCCCAAAAGCAGCCAACTTCACTATATAAGGAACTTTATTCCTAAATTTCCCAACAGTTCCAAGGGGGGGGGAGCACACAAAAGAGAATGATTGTTTGTTCAGATGGAGGGTTGAAAGAGCCTTAATCCCATGAATATCACTCTCTCCTTTCAAACACAGCATTGCCCACTGGCATTTTGTTACTCACACAACCAATTCCTCACAGTCTGGCGGCTGCAGCTCGAGCTGCTGGTGACAAACCCCGGGTCTGAAGGCACAGGTGGAGAGAAGCCACTCACAAGTTGCTGTGCAGCAGGTACAAAGCCAGAAGCTGGCCATAAACAAGGGCTGCTGCAGTCCCTCCAGGGGCCTAAAAACAAACACAAGTCATTTGGTTACACATTTTAAGAGCAGTAGGATACAGAACACAGCAGGAAGCCAAGTATTACGAAAACTGAACACTCCAAGACAACCGATGGAAGTTTTTTCCACATCCCATCATAGGTCTGGGCAACTTTTTTTTATATCAATGCAGTTGTATCTTCCAACAAAGCTTCAGGCTGCCCAAACCATGCACCAGCCACTGCTCTGAGCTTGGGAATGGCAATGGGACAAAAGGCAAGGCAACTGACGGGAATGTGGGGAGTCAGAAGCAGCCCTCCCTATCGGGGAGTGTTGGGAGCACAGCCAGTGCCACACTGCCCTCGGCACAGCCGGCCGGGAACAGCTGTACTCTGTGCTCCTCCAAAGGACGGGAATGCACCTTCGCAGTTCCCACACTCAACTCTCCCACCCCCACAAGGCACTCTCCTTCTCCTCTGGGCCCTGGTGGCCATCACCTGAGGCAGCAGCAGCTCCCGCTTCCAGCACAATTCCCTCCAGCTCCACAGCACCCCCCCCAGAACTCAGGGCTACGAGGAGGCTGCAGCAACACGCTGGGCACACGAGAGGGACCTGCGCTCAGCACAGGAACAGCAGCTGGAGCTGGATGCTGCTCCCCTGGAACCAGGGACCCCTTCCATTGCAAGAGGGAATTTTCCACTGCCCAGCTACGGGCCCAACACCAAAGTTCTGCTGGTGCCCGGGATCACACACAGGACCACCTGCTTCCCTCCACTTGCTGAGGCAGCCACATCTAAACTCAGGATCGCAAGAGCTCACAGAGAGCAAAATTCGCAGCTCACACTTCCTTCAGTTCACTGCAGCGGGATGCGCGAGCTCCACGTTTAGACAAACACTGGGAACTCTACCCAAGGATAAATCTCTGTGGATGCCACGCGGGAAGAGCCTGTGCCGTGCCCGTGGTGCCACTTCCGCAGCCCCGGCTGCTGCCTGGAGCCCCGACAGTGCCCGCAGCACTTGGGCACTGCTCGGGCAAGAGAATTATACCGGAATGTACTAATTTGCGTGAAACTGGCGAGTTTCTCGAGGGCTTTCTGGCAAGCCCAGGGGGCGATTCTGAACACTGAGCCCTGCGCACCTCACACACACAGAGGGAACCCCGGGCCCTGCCCGCCCCATCCCCGTGCCCCCACACCTCCAGCTCCCGAGCGAGTCTCGCTCCGCTCTCCCCCGCCTCCGCCATTGTCCCTCACGCAGCACGAGCTCTGACGTCACTTCCGTCGCCAGCCCCCAAAGACTTCCGCCCGGCTCTCAGTGCGCGGAGACGGGGGGCGCCCGGGAGGGGCGTGGCCAAAGCGGGGGGCGTGGCCATGGCGAGGGCGGGGCCATAGTACCGTGAGGGGTACGCGCGGCGCGCGTCGCAGGGCCGCAGCCTGTCGGGGTCGCGCAGATGAATCCTTTTTAAACCGCCGTATTTCTGCGAAATAAGCAGAATTCCTGTGTCACAAACAGAATTCTCTCCGGTTTGCTGTCTGTGTACGTCGTCTGTCGCGGGTTGTATGAGATACACGCCCCCATCCCGTATTGCACGTGACATGCACGTCAGGGATGTACTTCAGGGAGAGAAAGTGCTGTCCCAGCTTCGTGCCTGTTTATAATGGGTTTTAAAAGTAGTTTTACTGTAGCGGTTCTTTATCCTTGTTCCCTATAAAATCCTCTGTTATGCAGAGCAAACTGTGTGGCCAGAGAGATACCACAGAATCCTGGAATGTCCTGAACGGGAGGGGACCCTCAAGGATCATCCAGTCCAATTCCCGGCCCTGCCCAGGACACCCCAACAATCCCACCCTGTCCGTGACAGCATTGTCCAAACGCTCCTTGAGCTCTGGCAGCCTTGGTGCCGTGCCCACTGCCTTGGGGAGCCTGTTCACCCTCTGGGGGAAGAACCTTTCCCTGATATCCAGCCTAACCCTCCCCTGACGCAGCTGCAATATCTATACAATATAGCATTCAATATATACACAATATAGGATTCAATATATATACAAGAGATCATCTGTATCTCTGCCTATATCCTATGAAATAGCCCATAATGTGCGCAAATGTCATTTAACAGCACAGGTGCTACTTTAGAGGTGGAACCACCCCTCTGCCGTGGCCTTTCTGTGGCTCCAGTTCCCAACCCCAGTGAGACCAGGGGGCTGTTCTGAGCACTGAGCCCTCTGCACCTCACCTGGGGTCAGCACCAGGACCCCCAGTCCTGCCCAACTGTCCCCAAAAGCAGGTTCATGAGCCATATTTCTGACTGGAGGAGGGTTGAACATGTTTGCAGCCTGGTTTGAGGCAAAGGAATTGATGGAAAATGGCAAGATTGTCACCAGATCTTTGCAAGTACCGGGGCCACAGATATAAACTCACAGTTTTAGGGTAAAATTACCCCTAATGAGGAGGCTCATTTTCTGCAAACCTTTGCTTTCTGATATGACGAATTTGCTTTCCACGAACATCCCCACCCCAGGTCACAAGGCCTGACCCCACCACTTCTCCCCACCTCCCATCCCCAGCACTGCCCCAAACACCATTCCCTGAACCATTTATTCCTCTTGTGGAGAGTTTCCCCAAGCTGTGCTCCAGAGCTGCACCACCTGACTCTAAAGTTAGGATGCCCGGTGCAAGCCTGTTCCAAGTGTGCCAGGGTTGTCCAGAGGCGCTCCCCACACTTCTGGGTTGAAACAAGGAAGGAATAGGGGTGCTCAGCCTCTCGATGCTCCGGCGTAAAGGAAGAGCGGTGTAAATCCCGAGCCCTTTGCCGCAGGGTCTCCGCCATCCGGGAGAGGTCTTGGCTATGGAAACAATAAAACTAAGGGGTGTTTGTGTTCGCTTTGGGATGTGCCCAAGGGAGAGCATCTCGGAGGAGGGCTCCAGGCAATGGCACTGCTGCTCTGCCGGCTCAGGCCTCGCTTTTCCCAGCAAACCCCCTCGCATCCCGCTCCGTCCCCACCGATCCCGACGGCTCTTTGTTGCCGCCGGCTCCGTGCTAGCATCGCTTTGACGTTCAGACATCTGAGAGGAACGCCGTCCTCACCATTTGCTCCCATTCCCAATTATCTCGTGTTTTCAGGAGGGCAGAAGCTTGTGGTGATGCCTGTAGGAGACCTTCCCTCAGCACCAGCAGGGCTGGGGTCAGAGCACCCTGGAGTGCCACCGTGGAACAGGACTGGGGAAGGATTCATCTCGTGGTGCGATGGCCTGGGGCTGAAACCCCACATCCCGATGCCATCCCCCTTCCCAGTGGTTCCATGTGGCACTGGCAGTCCCTGGCACTGCTGGCCATGTTAGGCCTGGGCAGAACCACAGCCTTTGTCCCTGCTCCTTCTCTCTGCCGGGAAATCATTTCATTTTTGGGTAAAAAAAACAGTAAAAATGGAACAGATGAGAGGTTTCCTCGAGAGGGCAGTAGCTGCAAGGGAAACTGCCTAAAAATCCAAGGAAACTGGACATTCATACATCCTACTGTCCCTTTCATGCAAGAAACTCTTTCCATTTCAAGGCAGCAGGGCTTTTTTTTATGTTTCTTTTTGCTTTTCATTATGTTTTTGGAACAACAAAGAAAGGGTTGCTTCCCAGTGTGCTTAGCTGAACACCTCTCTGGAAGCCATTTCTTGGCATGGGGACAGCCAGAAAAGCTGTATCTCTTTCTCTTTTATATTCTTCCCTCCATTCCTCTCCTCTTGCCTTCCTTTAACACCCTAGGGTACATGTCCCTGTGATTCTGGACCACGTCCTCACCTCCAAGACTCATAAAACAGCTGAGCACGTTGGAGAGTCTATTCCACGGGCAAAACTGACCACGTTAAATTAACAGGAAGGCTTCTTGACTTGACAGGATCCTGATTTGTCTTCGGCCCAAAGGCTTGAAAAGCACTTTAAGAGGTGGCCACCAGCTGCTGCAGAAGTGTAAACTAAATTTAATGTGATTTTTATTCAGCTCCTGGTGACGATGGCAGGAAAATCTTAGCAACTCATCTGTGCCTTGCGTGAATTTTAGTATGGAGATGGAAATGGATCCCAGTTCTGCCATCCTGGACAGTCCCAAGTAGCTTTCAAAGCAATCCCAACACATTTCCAAGGAAAATTAGCAGAGATTTCGTGACAGGCCTTTATTTTCCCAGTCATTTCCATGTGCTGCCTGCGATCTGGAGGTGCCCTCTGGAAAGATGATTGCAAGTGGTTTCCCTTTCTTATCTGCTTCAAAAGCTTTGTGGTGGAACAAAAGAATCATGATGGGGAAATTAAGATGCAATGGAGCGATATAGAACAATAGGACAGTTAATTTAATGTGCAAGTTAAAGAAAACGGTGCTAAAGGGTCAGGTTGAACCTCTCTACATCCTTCCCATCCCCCCAACACCCTGATTGATATTGTCTGGGCTGCTCTGAGCAAAGGCTGGATCCAAATACGTTATTTCCTTCCATGACATCAAAGGGGAAAACGCCTCGGTTTTTAGGAGCTGTGTCCATGAAAGGAAACAGCGAGTGGCCGCTGGGAAATGATCATTGCTTGTTCCCCAAACAAGTTTTTTTAATCTATTGCATTTTCATAGGGGCGTTGGTTTAAACTGCAATAAACAAGAAGCTCTTTGGGATATTTGGGGTATTACATTTTTTGCTTTCCTCATTCTTGTTTCATCAGCTCCCCACTGAGTTCTCAGTTATCCAGGTTTATAGTACAGCACTTTGCTGCAATTAACTGGCACAGGCTGCCCAGAGAAGCTGTGGCTGCCCCTTCTCTGGAAGTGTCCAAGGCCAGGTTGGACAGGGCTTGGAGCAACCTGGGCTAGTGGAAGGTGTCCCTGCCCATGGCAGGGGGTGGCACTGGATGGGCTTTAAGGTCCCTTCCAACCCAAACCGTTCTGGGATTCTATGAATTAAAGGAAAAATCCCTGACTCAGGGGGGCTGAGGAGTTTGCAGGATGTGTAGGAGCCCACGAAGTGACCAGAGTGGCACGAGGGGCTGAGGACTGTCCACCCACCTGTCCTTGTCCATGGCACTCTGTGTCTTTCTGCTGCTGCTCCAGAGCAAATCTCCTGAGCTGAGATTTGGGGGTCTCTTCTGTCCACCCTGAACACCTTTTTTGCCCTTCCTCTTGTCTTCCCCAGGAGTAAGTAGGAGTGATGGTTTCTGCCAGAGGATCTGGAGGCAAAGGCTGCCCTTTCTTAACCTGCCAAGGGGATAAGAGACTCAGTGTGTATTTAACCTAAGCTTTGTTTTTATGACTCTCTAGGCTTGTCTGTGCATTTTCCTGGTTTTGCTTTGTTCTCTGGGATCCTCAGCCAAGTTTCTGTCCCCTCCCTGGCTCCTGGGCCAGCAGTTCTTGCTTTCCACATATTTTAATCCTCTATGGCAAAGACCTTTGGTAGTTTTGGGCAATGTATCAGCTCTTCTCTTGGCTGCATCCTCACCACACTGCTCTTTTCCTTGAAAATCCTTGAAATCCACCAAATCTGGGGGGATACAGAGAGGGTGGGGATTCCTGGTCCATTATAAGGTGTTTGGGAGATCAAGCATCCAGCAGGGAATATTTGTGGGGATGGAGTGGGAGGATCCCAGGTGAATCTCGGGATGTTTGAGGGATAGAGTGGAGGTCTGGTCCAGCCAGGGCATTTGGGGGATGGGGCAGGCAGGTCCCTGGTCCAACATGGGTGTTGGAGGGTATGAACTGGGGTTTCCCTAGTGCAGTAGGGAGCATTTGGGGGATAGAGTGAATGATCACTTCTCCGGTTGGGGCATTTGAGGGATGGAGCATCCAGTCGATGCCCTTATCAACAGGAAGGGATGCACGCTGGCAGTAAGGCCAAGGGCTTCCTCCTTTGGCCTCCCAGTTTGTGCTGGGGCTGGCTGGGGCCACATCTGTGCCCTGAGCTGCCCCACGGCAAGCGAGGTGGGGTGAGCTTCCTGTGCCAGGGAGGGAGATGCTCCTGCAGAACCCTCCTGCCTGGCTCAGCATCCCTCCTGAGGGAGCACGAGGCACTGCTGCATCTCGCGGGGCTCGCTGGTAAATCTGCTCATGTCCCGTAATCGCACGCGTGTTAAAGAACACCTGTTCCCCGCCACAGCCACCGGGACACCGCGCAAGCGGTTGGGGGAGTGCAATAAAAGCCCCAATTAGGAGGCGGGCTTTGATCTCCAGGAGGTGAAGGAGTTCAGGCAGCTGTGCCGAGACCTCTCCCGCAGCCGCTCTTCTACTTCAGTAACATCCTTACAAAGAAGATCCTGTGTCCACGGCGCCTCATTACGGTCCTTCTTCCCAGCCCGCGGCCACCTGTCCTTCCGTACCGCCCCAGCGCGCCCGCCGGGGTCCCCTCCCGGGGCCTGCCGGCAGAGGGGCGCGAATCGGATTTCACGGCTCCGACGCCTGCAAAGAGCTGCCGGGCTTTGCTCTCCATTACTCAAAGTCCCCGTCCCAAAGGGCTCTTTGTTCCCCCGGCACGGCCTGCCAGCAGCTGGGTTCTCCATCCAGCCGTGCGGGGATGCAGGCGAGGGAACGGGGAAGCAGCCGGGACACGGGACCCCCTGTGCACATCCCTGGGGACTCCAAGGAAGGGACACTTCCCGTCCTGCACGGCGTGAAGAACCCCTGCATCCCACACAAGGATCCTGGCCCAGAAGAGGTGGAGGATCACAGCAAGGTGAGGGTCAGCCTCTTCTCCCAGGCAACCAGCAACAGAACACGATGAAACGGCCTCAGGCTGTGCCAGGGGAGGTTCAGGTTGGACATCAGGAAGAATTTCTTCATGGAAAGGATTGTCAAGCACTGGAAGGGGCTGCCCAGGGGGGTGGTGGAGTCCCCATCTCTGGAGGGGAAGCGCTTCTTAAAACAAAGTTAAGAAACCTTTCCAGACTTTAGCCACACTTTTCTCATAATTCCTGGAATAAGGTGGGTCTGAAAAGGAAGAGAGATGGATATAAAACAAGAGGTGGGGAAAAACAACTTGGAAAAGCAATCAAGCATATTTCCATAGGAAAAAATATTTCATGGCACAGGCAGGCACACCCCAGGCTATTGGTACTGAAATAATCTTCCAAAAAAAGAGCCATGCACACTCCAGAAATAAAGGAAGTGTGTGACAGAAACAGCATGAAGAATGTTAATTCTTTGATTGATTATTGCTGAATCCCCAGATTCCCAGCTTCTTTGGGTGTCACTACAGCTGGGAAAGGCTTCTCTTGTGTCAGCCTCTGTTTTGCCACTCTGCTGTGGTTCAGTCTCACACTGCCATACCCATTGCACCTTAATTCTGAGGAAGACTGTCTGGAGCTGGCATTGAAGCCACCACCACGATGAATCCCCATCCCACTCTCCTCCCTCCTCACATCCTTCACCTTCACAGTTACTGGCACTGACCAGGGTTTTTTTTCATCAAAAGCTGCCCAAAACTAAGTTGAAACTGCCCTAGGAGCACATCCATCCTTCCCAGAGAGCTGGAGTGGGGGGACACAGCAGAGAGGACCAGATCCACTGCTTAGAGAGTCCCCTCTGGGAGCTCTTCTCTAGGGGGACATTTGGGGATGCACCCAATGTCTCCATATTTCACATCACTATTTAATTTAAGTCACGGAGCTGTTTATCCTGTAGGAACACCGTGCTTTTATTAGTCATTTATTTACAGTAGGAGGCATTCCCCACATGCATGAACTGCTGGAGACCATAGGACAAGCCTATTTATTTTGGACCCTGGTCCAATTTACACTAACCAGGGAGCAGGGATCCCTAAAAAGGCTGGTGAGTGGAGCAGAGCCAGCCCGTGGGCTCTAACAACGCAGCCATTATAAAGTCTTGTGCATCACCCCCCATAAACACGTGCTCTGGATTTGATTTGGAAGAAAATCTGATTTAGATGGGTCTCTTTTTAATGTACATTCCACAGGTGGGAGCCCATTGGGAAGCACAGAGCCAAGGACTCCACACCACTAGTCCTCATCATTTTGTCCCCACAGGGTGTGCAAAGCTGGGGACGAAGAAGTGCAGGTACCTCTGAGTAATGGGCATCCCTCAGGAGGGATGTGGTGGAAGGCACATGGGAAACACTGGCTTTGGGATGGAAAAAAAGGGTTGATCCCACATCTGGGTCGGTTTGGCACTGTGGGATGTCAGGTTTCCTTGCCATGCCTCACTTTCCCCCCTGCAAAGCCAGATGCTCCTGCTTTGCACAGAGCCTGGTAGACAAAAAGACATGATGCCAACGTTCACCAACACCATCAACTCCATCAGAAACTTGCTACTGTTTCATCCCATTCCCAAATACTCATCTTCTGTTCTCTAAGGAGAAAAGTAAGATTTAGGAATTGTTTTACAGGATGCATTTCCCTCTGTGGCACCCCAAAGCTCTCCTAGGGAACCTGAAACACCAAACATCTGAGTGCAGCAACAAATATTAAGAAACAAGAGTACATTCATTGTTTTGCAGCCTTTTATAATCCATTCAGTGATTTTTAAATAAACTGCGTGGAAAACGATAGAAATTCCAGGCTCTGGAACCCATTATTCCCACATGCCAAGCCTGACGCCACTAAGTGTAGCAAGGACTCTGAAGTTAATGAAATTCCTGCCTGAACAAACTTTTATCCTGCTGTTTGGTAAAATGACTTGTGCATCTTAACAGCAACATCACTCAAGCTGTTAAGACGTTGTCTGTGGAAAGGAAGGCAAAGGAGCAGGAGGAATATATTTGCTAAATTGCATAGAAGCAGCAATATCTATTTAAAATATATCTTGATTAGGTTATTGGAGGTTGCTGAGTTGAAAGCACGAGGGTGAACTGATCAACTGCTGTGCCAGCAACTGAGGTCTGCAAGTTAAATTTATCTCCAAATTTTAACTGATTTTCATACAAAACATCCATACACCACTCCACCACACCTGGAAAGGCTCCATTCCTAGAGCAGTTCTCTGTAAAAAAATGTTTCATTGACAGTCAAATGAATAAATGACTGAATCACTTCAAAGCCCCCAAAGGAGCATTTTTTTCAAGAACACATTTTAGATGACAGCATCCGCCTCATTTCTTAAATTCCTGATAATCCTCCCATTCTGATGAAAGATCTGTTTTGCACAAGAGGAGTTTTGCGGAGAAGAAACTTGTCCAGCTGGCCCTAATTAAGGTTTCCTTTGTCCAGATGAAGCATATTTCTAGAGCTGGGTTTTTAAAACCCTTGTGTGTGCTCCAGCTTTCCTCCACAGGGCTGGAGAATGCCCTCGGAGGGCCGGAGAGCACTGACAGCTTTTGAAAGCCCTTGCAGGGAATATATATTGATTATTGGCATTGCATTCTGCTCTTTTCCCCATCCCTGGAAGTGTCCAAGGCCAGCTTGGACAGGGTTTGGAGCCATCTGGTCTAGAGGAAGGTGTCCCTGCTCATGGCAGGGCGTTGAAATGAGATGAGCTTAAGGATCCTCCCAGCACAAAGCAGTCTGTGATTCTGTGACATAACCCCAGCAGGTTTCCAGAAGGACTTCACTGGCACAAGGAGCCTTCTCCTGCAGGGAAAGGGCACAGCAGGAGGTGAACATCACCTGGCTTTAACCACATGCCAACTCTTAATGAAGCAGAAGGGATGTTTGCCTGCTAGCAAACACCCCCAAAACCTGGCTGTCGTCCACACCTCTCCCTCCCCTGGGAAACCTCTGTGTTTCTTTGGGAAGAAAACCAGTTCCCCCAAAGAACACTGGTCTGCTGTTGAGCCACACAGGCATAGAAAGTATTTTGGACTGAAGGCTTAAGGGTGGTTTCTTTTGGGCTGGAGGCTTAAGGGTGGTTTCTTGGAAGAAATCACTATTGCTCTGCTGCTCTACTAACATAAGCCTGAAGGACTTGCTGCATATTTTCCCCCACTGAACATCACTGGAGTTGTCCCTTCCAAGCCTGTGCCTTGGAAGATTCCAGAGCTGTGCAGTCCCTGAACCAGATCCACTGGAGAGGTGTGTTTTCAGGTCTCTGAGTGCCTCAGCAATGCCCTGTTACTCTTCACACCCATCCTACAGCTTGAAAAATATAAGCTGTTGAGTGCAGGCGGATGGAAAAACACCAGGAGGAGGGTGGTCAGCTGATGTCTTTAACACCTGCAGAGGTTTCAGCCTGGAGGACGGGTGGGGGGATGAACACCTTGTGCCATTCCTGGGTGGAGGGGAGGACGGAGTGTGCCTGATACCACGGCACAGCCATCTCCCAACAAGTCCTGCTCCCTGTGCAGGCATCTCTCCAACACATCATAATTTTTGCCATGGGCTTAAGGCATGGGCAGGTCTTGTTACTGATTTCTCCATCTCCTCTGAAACTACCTGAGGCTGACACTGAGCATTGCTCTTTGGAGAATAATCTTATAAGGCAGAGAAAGGTCTCTCAGATAACAGGAGATCATAGGATCACAGAATGGTTTGGGTTGGAAGGGACTTAAAAGATCATCCAGTCCCACCCCCTGACATAGGCAGGGACACCTTCCACTATTCCAGGTTGCTCCAAGCCCTGTCCAAGGTGGTCTGGAACACTTCCCAGGATGGGACAGCCACAGCTTCTCTGGGCAACCTGGGCCAGGGCCTCCCCACCCTCCCAGAGAAGAATTTCCTCCTAATATCCAATCCAAACCTGCCCTTATCATCATCATCTCCCTTGCCTCCTCTGAGGGTGTAAACTGGGAAAATTCATTGATTTCAAGGCAGCCCACTCCAAGGTGCCTCCTGAGGTTCACCTGAGTCTCCCCTCCCTGCCCCCAAGCGCTGCCTACCCCACTCCTGGGTTTCTTTTCCCTCCTTCTCCTCAGCATTTAATGAACATAAATAAAGCCTGGAGTCCTCTCCCGCTGTTTCCCTTCTCGCCCTGTACTGGAAAGGCAAACAGAGTCCCCTTTTTTTGTACACCCAGCTCTCCTTTTCCATGCAGAGCTGACTTTCAGCCCCAGCCAGACACAGCAGTGAAGGATCTGACTCCTTAGGACTTTGCAAGCCGTTATCTCACGAGGGCTTGTTTTGCCTTGTTCCTTTTAAAAACTGAGAGCACACGTGGCATTCCATGGAACAGATGGCTGGCTCTGTCCTCAGATCCCTCTGTCCCCCCTCACACGTGGGCCTGCAGCAGCATTGTGGGTTCATGACCTCGCAGATGGTCTGGGTAAACATGGTTGGGGGGAACGGTAGGGAGGGAGGAAAGGAGAGATGGATGGAAGGATGGATGGATGGATGGAGAGAGGGAGGGAGGGACGGGGTAAAGGCTCCAGGCCCTCCCTGCCTTGCATGTGGTGCCCAAGCATTTAGTGCTCCATGAATCTGGGGGGAAAAAAGGGTTTCATCTCACAAGGACTTACAGGGGAAGCATCCAGCCACCACCACGCTGCAGCTTCATTTTATGGGACGGCAAGAGCTTCAGCTGGGATGTTTTACACCTGCACTGAGTCAGTGTCCAAGCACTGGAGGAGTCTCCAGAGAGGGCAGAGGAGGAGGTGAAGGTACTCATGGGGTTGCAGAGAATATCGGGTTCATGGAGCGGGACCTCCTCTCGTTTCCTCCTCTGCTCTCCCTTCGCTCTTGGGCTTGTTCTCCTGGAGCAAGTGCAGCTGAGCACAGCTCCATACTCGGGCCAGATGGCCAGGGCTTCCCAGCCTGACCCTTGGCTGTGCTGAGCAGCTCTCCAGGCTGGCTCAGGGCAGGTGTGTAGGACAAAATCACTGACCCTACACTCTCGCTGTGGTCCCTGCCAGGCCCTGGGAGGCAGGACTCAATATTCCCTGAGTAGCATGTTCCCCCAGTCAGGGTCATCCCCAGTTTCTCCCAGTCTGGCCCAGAATCATGAAGCAGACCCAGAAAGAGGGGCCAGCATGGGAAGCAGCTGAGTGGGATTGTTTCCAGACCGGTGCAGCTGGGGAAAGTTTATTTTGCTAAGCTGCTACTGTCCCAAAGTTATTAAAGGCACATTTGGTGCATTAGCCCCTATTTTAGCCATACTGGTAAAACTTGGGACAGACCAAGCATCACATCAAATCCAGGAGGAAATGCATTTTTTTGGTTGGTGAGCCTCAGAAATTGTGCTGCCCCATTGCCCCAAGGGCTGCTGCATCCCCCACATCCCTGCCACTGGCACGATCCAGCACCCTGAACAGCCAGCCATGGATGGCTTGGCCCTGACCCCCTGGCCAGGGGCAGCCCACCCATCCCTAGGATGGGGTAGCCTCCCTAGGTGGGATTTCAGTCCCTGGCACCAGCCTGCACTGGCCTGTGGATTAAAATGGGGATTTCATTAATGTAACTTGATGCCAGCAGGCTCCGGTGCATTGGGAAGCAGCATCCCCTCCTTTCCCATCCCCTTCCCCTGAGTCATTTACAGTGGGGCTGAGCAAAACCAGCCCCACCCTGGGAAAGCCCTTTAGTGGCTGCAACATCCCTGGAGCTCACAGCTGACCCTGGGGGTAGCTGAGACCTTGCAGAGCCACTGCACTCATGACACCATCGAGGAGATCAATTTGTTTGCTTGGGGCTTCCTTATCTGCTCAGGGAGCTCCCAGTGCCAGGGCTGCCATCCCGACCCTCCCAGGTCACTCTTCATGTGCTTTTAATGGCTGTGTTGGGGCATGCAGGGCTGGCAGGACTGGCTCACCTTGAGCCCAACCTTTTGCAAAATCTACCTTTTTGCTTCAAGATTTTATTGTATTTCATAGAATCCCAGAATAGTTGGGGCTTGAAGGACCTTAAAGGTCATCTCATTCCAATCCCACTGCCGTGGGCAGGCACACCTTCCACTAGATCAAGTTCCTCCAAGCCCCATCCAACCTGGCCTTGAATTAAAATTAAGATTTAATTAAAGTCAGGATTTAATTTATGTATATTTTTATATTACAGATTTATAAACCCTGTGTGTAGGACTGATGCTGCCTTCATCCAGAGAAACCCTTGGTTCTCTCCTCAAATATGCTTCTACAAACCCTTGGGTACCTTATTAACTGAGTAAGGTACACTTACAGACACCAGGGGAACAGATCCTCAGGGGATGGATTCCTTTGAACCAGGATGGTGATGCAGACAGACAAGCAGATAGATCATATTTACTGAGCCACAAGCTTTGGAGAGGAAGAAAAGGAATGTCAGGTGACATAAAAACATCCTAGGCTCTCCACAACACTCCCAGAGCACCAATTCCACTGCACAAAACCACATCTCTAGCCGTGAGACAGCAGCTATTTCCCCCTCATTTCAAAAGCTGAGCGCAAGAAAAGCCCCTCAGGTAAATGGAATGCTCTGCCCCTGCCAGAAATGGATACAAGGCCAGGTTAAACAGGGCTTGGAGCAGCCTGGTCTATGGGAGGTGTCCCTGCCCATGGCACAGGGCTGGAATGAGGTGAGCTTTAAGGTCCCTTCCAGCCCAGGCCATTCGATGATACATGTGAATATATGTAGGGATTAAAGGCAAGTCTCTTCTGTCTATATAGAATATATATATTCTACACATAGAATAGTTTCATAAACCATCTTCTTTTCTTGTTCTTGCTACCCTCTCCATATTTCATTCATTCCCTTGTTTTCCTCATGCAATGGGGCTCCATCATGGCCCTTACCCACACAATAATTAGGAAGCCTTTCTTCACCAAGAATTTAGAAATATGAAGCATTTTATCACTGCTGTTTCAGTACCTGTTATTTCCTTTTTGACTTCATTCCTTAAAAGAAAGGTCAGAATCAAGCACTGCAGGTGGGTGGGAGAACAACATCTGTCCCCAGGCCTTGATCTGGCTGTGGTTGCTGATAGAACGTGCCAGTCCTGGGGGGAAAAGGGATTGCAGGAGCTGGCCAGGGCCCAGCTCCAAATGCAACTTCAGAAACAACTTGAGAAACTCCTGTAAATAAAATTCAGGGCATAAGGCTGCCTCTGAGTCAGGCCTGGCAGAGAGGAATCTACCTCCAAATGGGGCTTTTCCCCCTGTGTTTTCCCTCTGGCGTCCTGCTTCTAATATGACAGCAATTAAAAGCCCTGAAAAATGGATGGAAATAATTTAGAAGAGGTCTCTATTAGATCTGCTCTCATTAGTACTGCAGGCTATTTTTTCAGCTGCTAATTGACAGCTGCCTTCCATATGCAGTGTCAAAAAATAAAATCAGCAAGGCATTTAAGGAGGGATATTTTACCAGGGGCTGTCTTGTTGGCACGCGAAGGAGTACAAGAAAGGTGACAGTCACACAAGCCCACCACGGGCACCCTGATGTCAGGCAGCTCCAATTCTGGACATGCCATGTCCTGAGGACTTGGGACACGCCACGTCCTCCCTTCCCACCCCCTGTGGGACCACCTGATGTGTGTCCATGGCAAAGAAGGGATGCCCTCAGCACCCAGAGGGTTTGGAGCCTGCACGTTCAGCAGTGCCATAAAAGCACAGAGCGTGGCTCCAGCCGTTCACCTCTCCAAACCTGCCCTGCCTCAGGGAAGCCATGGGAGCCCTCCAAAGGCAGAGGTTTCCACCAAGAAGTGTCCCAAGGAATCATTGAACAGAATCAGTTATGTTGGAAAACACCTCCAAGACCATCAAGTCCAGCCTTCAACCGAACGCCACCACGTCCACTAAACCATTCCAGCAAGTGCCATGTCTACTCAGTTTTTTGAACACTTCCAGGGATGGTGATTCCACCAATTTCCTGGGCAGCCTGTTCCAATGCTTAACCACTCTTTTAGTGAAGAAACTTTTTCTAATATAAAACGTGAACCTCCCCTGGTGCAGTTTGAAACCATTTCACCTTGTCTTGTCACTCATGCCTTAGCCCACTGGTGTGTGCTGCCTGCAGGTGTCATGGATGTTCTTTCCTATTGCAAGGAAAACTTTGGACAACACCAAATACAGCCAAGAGATGAACTGCCCGAAATTTTTGTGAGGGATGCTTACTTTGCACCAAAAGCCCATATAGGTGGGTTAGCCAGGAGCTAGACCTGACAGGGAGACAGAAGCACCTGGATGAATGTCCAGACTCAGGGACACCATGCAGTGAGCAAGTGGGTGGTCACATGAGATGTTTACTCAGTGGATTTACACAGGAACAGCCTTGGAAGCCAGGAAATGGAAAAAATGACTGTGTGCCAAGGTGGGCATTACACTAATTGGCTGTTTAAAGCAATGATTGATGAACTGTTGGTTTTCCTTTAGCACTTCCCTGGCACCCAACACAGACTTACTGCTTCCTGCAGAAGATTTTTACAGAAAGGGCTGAAGATGTTCCCGAATTTTAACATGGGAGCCCATACTGAGTATCCCTTAGACATAGGAAGCTCCTGGACAGCTGAACTTGGATTTCTTTCCTGGGGAGGCAAGAGTAGCCAAGCTATTGGGCTGGAAGCTGTGATTTGGCTTGTCTTCTACCTGAACTGCAGGGATCAACAGTGACAGGAGCAGGGAGGGGAAAGCCATTAGCTGAGGGCAGTGATCATCCCGCCCAGCTCTGAGGGTGCCCTAGGGATATGTCAGGTCAGCCTGCCTTCTCTGAGGAAACAAATGGGTCTGGTGTGGGAAATGCATGCTGAAATATCTGGTTTGGTGTTATAGAACTGCTTTCATCTGTGCCTTTGATCTTGGAGAAATTACAGATCTGCCCATGGCTGCTGGCTCCTTCAGGCAAATGCTGATGTCACCACATCTCCCATTTCCCCTTTGAGCTTTCCAGGTCACAGAATGCCAGAACGGTTTGGGTTGGAAGGGACCTTAAATCTCATCCAGTGCCACCCCCTGCCATGGGCAGGGACATCTTCCACTAGCCCAGGGTGCTCCAAGCCCTGTCCAACCTGCCTTGGACACTTCCAGGGATGGGGCAGCCACAGCTTCTCTGGGCTACTAGTCACCTCCAAAAGGGGTGACCCCTGCAGTGTCCAAGCCACAGCACCATCACTTCTCCTGGTCCTTTCCAGACAAGGGATAGCTAAAGGCACATGAGCATCTGGAGGTGCAGAGGGACATGGATAGTGCACCAGAGACCACTGAGCACCTATATCATTGTTCCACCCTCAGCCAACACATCTTGGGCTCCTCCCGTAAAAGTAAGATTTTCATTGCTAGTAGATTAGTTTTCTTCACCACCAACACAGAAAATCAGGTGCCCGACACTTGGACACCGACAAACAGGCTTTTTTCACCCACTTGAAGTGATGCAGGTTATTTTTCAGGCTCTGAGCACTCACTTCTTTGGGCCTGTCAGCACCAATAATGACAACCTCTGCCAGTGGGTGGGAACAGCCCATCAGCCTGGTGCACAGAGCTGGCTGTGATTTACAGAGAGCCCACAGAGTGTAGATCTCACAGCATTTCAAGCAGGATTATTTTTTACTGTTGCTCCACGCTGTAAATTTGTCTTCGCGTGCCATAATTAAGAGCATTGCCTTGCACAGGCAAGGTGATTTACAGGCCTGGAAATAGCTGCAGTAAGGGCATTGCCAGGGAATTCGGGACAGGGGCTGGGGGAGGCAGGAGAGCAGCCTGGACCACACTGGTGGGTGCCCACGTGCTGCCCCACGCTGTGCCCAACAGCAAGGAGAGGGCTTGTAGGGCAGGGATATGGCTTCTGCTGGTCAACAGCTGGCTGAGTATGAGCCCAGCTGTGCCCAGGTGGGCAGGAGGGGCAATGGCACCCGGCTTATATCAGCAATAGTGAGGCCACAGGACCAGGGGTCATCCCTGTGTACTTGGCACTGGTGAGGCTGCACCTCAAATCCTGGGTTCAACTTTGGATATCGAGGGACTGGAACACATCCAGGGGAGGGAACGGAGCTGGAGAAGGGGCTGGAGCAACAGGAGAGGCTGAGGGAGCTGGAAGGGCTCAGCCTGGAGAAAAGGAGGCTCAGGGGGGACCTTCTGGCTCTGCAACCCCCTGACAGGAGGGGGGAGCTGGGGGGGGTCGCTCTGCTCCCAGGAAGACAAGGAGACAGGAGGAGAGGGAACGGCCTCAGGCTGTGCCAGGGGAGGGTCAGGTTGGATATTGCAAAAAACTACCCTCAGCCCCATTGGCAGGGGCTGTCCAGGGAGGTGGTAGAATCTCCACCCCTGGAGGTGTCCAAGGAAGGACTGGATGTGGCACTCAGAGCTCTGGACTGGGGGACAAGGTGGGGATTGGGCACAGGTTGGACTTGATGGTCTGGGAGATGTTTTCCAACCTCAGTGATTCTGTGATTCTACCCCTTGAGTTCTTATTTCATGGTAGTTATCAGATGGAGAAACTATTGCACTAAAGTAATCATTCTCTGGGCATAAAAGAACAATGACAGTTTCCCCAAAACAAGAGCATGGAGTTATCCAAAACATAAATAGAAACAGAGTCATGGCCAGACTTTGTGGTTATTTAAGAGAAACACGCAAGAGATCAAGTTCTGCAGATAACTTAGCTGATCCTCGGCTGCATCACTGACATATCTCCATAGGTTCATCCCTAAATAACTGACCTTCAGAGCTGGATGGGAGTTCTCCCCCAGAGTAACTCCTTTGGTGAGGCAAATGCAATTTCTGAAAACTCTGAGTTTTCTGCAGGAAAATGTTTGAGAAGCCATTTTCCCTTGGGAGCAAACAACAAAAAAACCTCTCACAAGACAAGCAATATTTCATTTCAGTTCAGTTTCTTTGGAATAAAACCCCTGCCGTTTGTGAAGCTGAGCTGAGATCCTAAATTTCTTCCATTTTGCACTAACCAGAATCTGCAAAAATGTTGCTGTGGTGCCATTTGTGAGCTGTTAGTCAGGCTGGGTTCATTTCTCATGATAATTTCCACAGCCCGGTTTACCTGGGGTCCTTGGGAATCAGGAGAAACACAGCATACCCCAGGAATTTAAGGTGTAGGGGATCTTTAGTCATGTTTGCCAACCCTAGTCTGGTAGAGCCTGGGGATACAAAGGAGTCCCTTAAACCCGAGATGCCCAATTCCCTAAATGCTAAATGATATGGAAGGATATAGAGGAACTGTGGCTGCCCCATCCCTGGGAGTGTTCAAAGCCAGGTTGGGCAGGGCTTGGAGCAACCTGGTTGCTCCAAGGGAAGGTGCCGCTTAAGATCCTTAAAGGGAGCTTCTAGGTCACCTAGTTCTAGCTCCCCCATCCCTGTGTATTTGTGTGTATGGATGAGCTCAGTGGATGCTGGACATGAATTCTTGGTCATCTGGATGTACTGGAACAACCTCCCACACAGACACCTTCATCCTGGTATACAAACCCCTGTTTTAATGCAGATGATCTCAGTTTGGAGGAGATGAAAAGAAATCTCTATTCCTATCCTGTAATGAGTATTCTGCTCTGGGACTCCATTCATAGGACTGTCTGGATTAGCTACAGCAGAACAGAGAAGAGATGTCTATTTTTGGGAAGGAAAACATGCTATCCTGTTTCACAGCTCAGGGAGCACCCCTGGGTGCAAATATAAGCAAAATATAAGGGAACTTACCTATTCTAATTGCCCCTCATTTCCCCATCATCCTCTGTAAAACCAAGCTCAGGCCAGCACCTGACCTATCAGTTACTCACGTTTAACTCGCTAAAACACAGAAAAAGTGCTCTCCCTCCCAGTTTACGTCCCAAATGCAGGAGGCAGGAGCCCTTCATGCTCTTTGGAGCTCTGCTCCATCAATACCATTTGCTGAAGCCTGATAAAACAGCAGTTACAGAAAATACCCACCAACCACCCCCATTGCCCTGAGCATGGGCTGGACGGTCCCCAAAAAGCTCTGCTACTGGAAAACTAACCTCACCTGGTCAAGCCTCAGCTTGGGACAGCACCCTGTCTAGCACTGGGGAGAAAATCCAGTAGAAAATTACTGCTCTGAGCACAAACAACACATCTACTTACATCTATCTGTCTGTCTGTGTATCCTTGCTTCCTTACCCCCCAGCCAACCTGCCTGCCCAGCCAGGCTCTCATAGGAGGCTGCAGCTGCCTATTTGCCTCTGCCCAGCCCTGACTTCATGCAGAGCACCTGGGTGAGGAGCAGGACCTCTTCCCTTCCTGCTTTTCCAGGGGTTGCTGAGCCAGGAAGCCACCCAAGAGCCTGCTCATGGCAGTGGTTCCACAGGACACGTATTGCCAGTTACCAGGGGCTTATACTCAAGTACACTCACAACTGTCACAGAAACCCAGAAGGGTTTGGGTTGGAAGGGACCAAAGCTCATCTCATCCCAACACCTTTCACTAGCCGAGGTTGCTCCAAGCCCCATCCTACCTGGCCTTGAAGTATCACCAGGATACTCTTTGGGGTCATTGTCTTCAACTGGATGATGGCCACTGATTCCACTTGAATCTTGCAGAGCAGAGATTTATTCTGCAGTCTTTTTGTTCTCATAAGTGAGCCAGACTAACACGAAGGACCAGGGTGTAGCTCCCTGCAGGGATCTGTGCTCAGGGACACTGCCAAGCAGCCCCAGAGAGGTGGGCACAGCAAACTGGCTGTGAAACCCAGCTAGAAAGCCTCTGCAGGAAGAAGTTGCTCGACTTCAGAAGCATAAAATCAAAATCCTTCCCTGGACAATATCCCTTTTGTTTAAGGAGGAAAGTAGTCCTGAAAAAGCAAAGTTTTTCTCTTGGAAAACTTGAATAGCCAAGCCCTGGGAGACTGCTGAACTCACTTTCCACAGCCGTCAGGAGGAAGGTGAAGCTGAAATACTCCATCCAGGAAAGGCCCTCAGGAAAACAAACCCTGTTAGTTCCCTGCTGATTTTCCTGCTCTTTCTTTTTTCCTTGGGAGGAGGGGAACCCTCCTGGTGCAGTCACCCACATGGGGAGCAGGGGCCCTTTTCTGCTCAGCTCCACTTGCCACCAAGTTCCACACCCTTTCCCTGCTGACGTTCCCTGCTGCAGCCATCCAGCCCTGCTTAGCCCCGTGTGTCCCACAGACACCTTTCCTCTGGTCCAGCCACTCAACAGAAACCACAGGCCCAGCACACCAACCTTTCCTAGTTTATTTAACATAACCCTCCTCAGTCAAACCCTGTGAACAGCACAGGAAAAGGGAAAAGAGCCAGAACAATGGGATGAGCTCCTTTGTGCCCAAGAAAAGCCCTTGGGGAGGGGGGTGTGGGTCAGGAGCTGCAGAGCATCTAGGTACCCATGAAGATAAGCCCACATTTTGAGAACTAGATGCAAGATTTGGGGATATTTTTCCATGGGAGTAAGTGAATTACACCACCCAAGCACGTTAGCTGAAAATAAATAATTAAATAAATAAACAAAATCTCTTTCCAGACCAGCTCAAGGTGGAGCTGGAGATGTCCCAGTTAAAGCAGAGGCTGTGGGGGAAGAACCTGGATTTTTATGGAGCTGAGCACCACCTGCATGCTGCTAACACACATCCCTCATCTGCACATCACAAACACCCCGGGGCTAAACAGGATTCCAGAACAAGACAGTCCCCTCGGCCCGTTATCCCCAAAAGTCAGGACCAGAAGAGCGGGTGCCATGGGAGGTGGGGAGCAGAGCAAGGGAACCCCGAAGGATTTGCCCCACAAAGCTCCTACTCAGCAAATGGCCCAGGGCTCAGTGACACCCACTGTCGCCCTGGGACAGCCCAAGGACACACACCACAGGTCCTGCCCTGGGTCCTTGCCCTTCGGAAGCCAGCAGGACTTTTGCCAACCCCACAAACAGCAGCAGACTCCAGAAATGGGCTTCCCATCGAGACACACAGAGCTGTTTTAACTCACCAACCCAGCAGAAAGAAATAAAATCATTTGGTGTTTTTGTTGGCTCCCTTTTTTGCCAGGTTAGTGAATTCAATCAGGCTCTGACAAGTGCTGAAGCCAGCACTAGATAAGCAGGGAGTGCAGGATTAGAGCAAGGATGATAAAAAGGGGAAACCTCCTTTTTTTTTTTTAATTGAATGGATAGATCGCTTCCAGCTGCCATCCCAAACCCAAGTCCTGGGAGCCAGGATGGCAAGAACAGCCAGTTGCTACCAAAACCACCAGCCAGTAAATGCAAAGATTAAGAAGGAAAAGAAAGAGCAAAACACAACCTGTCCAAGAAGCAAGTTCTGGGTTGGGCAGCCTGAGAGCTTCATAAAACCAGCTAGAAGACATAACCCATTCCCTCAACAAAAAGGGGCTGTCAGGAACCATTGCATTTGGCTTCAAAATCCAAATTCCAGCCCCGAACTCTGCTTGTGGGAGGAAAAAAAAGCAGCCAGCCAAAAGCAGAAAGTGGAAGGCTCTTTGCATTTTTCAGGTTGACCCTCAGAAAGAGAACAGAGGAAACCCTCTTGAAACATCCCCGGGCACTACTCATGTGACAGAGAGCTGATACCTGAGGATCACCACACAGCTGGTCTTGCACAGTCTCCTGGGCCAAGGAGGGAACAAGGAATCCAACAGTTACTCCTCTTCTAGGTCCTGGCATCTGCATGTGTGATAGACAAATTAAGTCTTCTCCAGGGGGCTGTAGACAAGAGGCTCTCTTGAAGTGCTTCTTCCCATGAACAAGTTGCTCAGCTGTATTCAAAGCAGCAGCAGTGGCATTTGGGGTAGGTGGAACAAAAGAGAGGCAAAATAGGAACAATTGAGAAAAGGTGAAATAACCTCAAAAATAAAGCAGAAAAGGGAGCAGATGGAGCAGGCTCTGTCCCCCTCCTAGCTCCTCTGGCACCAGGTACATCCACTTATCTCTACCAGGGGTTGCTGAAGGGCAGGCCCACAGCTGTGTTTCATTTACAAACTCCCTCTGTGATTCTGCAGATCCTCCTCCCTTCTCCACGTCAAGCAAATCCAACATTTCCAGTCTCTAACTGCCTGCCTTCCACCCTTCTACCTGCACCTACCTCCACCACACACCTCCTCAGAGGCAAGAAGAGCCCTCAGTGCTCAGACCTCGGGAGCACCACAGCTCTATTTATTGGCAAAAGAGCCCCCATCTGGTGCTCCCCACAGCTCTCAAAACCCCTAGTCCCAACACCTGGGGGCCCACTGCATGTGCTACTACCAAGCATCTCTTGGAGCAAATCCTCCTGAGCTAAATCATGGCCACTGCCAGCACCCAATCCCCAAAGGCCTCTTTCCTCGGGGGGTTTAGGACAGTACAGGTTCTCCTTTCTAAAAGGTCCCCAGTTCCCAGCACAGCAATATCCCTGGTCTCCACACCAGGGTCAGGCTCACCTTGCACCCACACACAGACCTTCCCAAGTGCAGGTGATCAGACACACCATGGGCTGGGCAATAACGGGGTGATCCCCACTCTGTTGGGGTTCTTTGCCTGTCTCCTGAGCCGTGGAGGTTTGCTTTCCATTGCTACTTAGAATCCCAGAATGGTTTGGGTTAAAGCTCACCCAGTGCTACCCCCTGCCATGGGCAGGGACACCTTCCACTAGCCCAGGTTGCTCCAAGCCCTGTCCAACCTGGCCTTGGACACTTCCAGGGATGGGGCAGCCACAGCTTCTCTGGGCAACCTGTGCCAGGGCCTCACCACCCTCACAGGGAATAATTTCTTTCTGATATCCCCCTAACCCTGCCCTCTGGCAGTAGGAAGCCATTCCCTGTGTCCTGTCCATCCAGGCCCTTGTCCCAGTCCCTCTCCAGCTCTCCTGGAGCCCCTTTAGGCCCTGCAAGGGGCTCTCAGCTTTCCCTGGAGGCTTTTCCTCTGCAGATGAACCTCCCCAGCTCTCCCAGTCTGGCCCCAGAGCAGAGGGGCTCCAGCCCTTGGAGCATCTCTGTGGCCTTCTCTGGGCTCACTCCAGCAGGTCCACATGTGTTTTTGGTGCTTTGGATACTGTGTTTTGGCCTCTAAGAGACTAGTCAGCTGGAGCGGTGAAGCAAGGATGTCCCTGGAAATTTAGATTAGATACAAGGAAGAAGTTCTTTACTGTGAGGGTGGTAAAAGACTGGAACAGGGTGCTCAGAGAGGTGATAGATGCCCCACCCCTCAAAACATTCAAGGCCAGGTTGGATGGGGCTTGGAACAACCCGGGCTAGTGCAAGGTGTCCCAGCCCGTGGCAGAGGGTGGCACTGGATGATCTTTAGAGATCCCTTCCAACCCAATCCATTCCGGCATTCTGTGTCACAGCATCTGCACCAACACACCATAACTGGGTGTGGCCTGAAGGTTTTCCCAGCGCTTCACTCTCTTGGCACAGCGGGCATCAGGCTGTGCTGCCAGCGTGTGGATGAGTCCTGGCTCATGGATTTGCAGGAACCATCTCTTAGCAAACTGCTGCAGCTACATGGTTGGCTCTGCTGGTACAGGTCTCCTCTCCAGCTGGGCAATGTATTGGGGAAGAGAACTTGAAGGCAAACCTCCCTTGTTGGCATTTCGAATCTGCCCTAGAGATAAAAGCAGAATTTCCCAAGACAGACGTTTCTGATGAGGAAAGTGAGACTTTCCCATGGAAATGCCTGTGAAAATATCCCTGGGTTTCTGGTGTGCATTAGTGGAGGAGCTGTTGTGTAAGAGGATGATGCATTTTATCCGGTTCAAGTAGGTCAATGGGCAGCAGGAGAGGACTTGGGCTCTGGCTGTTGGGTGACCTTGGAGAACCACCACTGTGCCACATTCCCATCTGTGCCATGAGGATAAGAAAGTGTCACACAAGAACTTGCTGGGTTATTAATAGAGGCCTCTGGCTGAGATTCCAACACAGCCCAAGGGGTTGAGAACCCCATTTACTCTTTGCAATTCAAAGCAGACAAGTGACTCAGATTTCCTTGACACTTTTGAGCACAAAAGTCAGGGAAAAGCGCTCTCCAAAGCATTTGTCTTGAGGGAAGTGAGCATACAAATGTGTGATTTTCTACTTTTTCCAAACACAAATGAAAGCAAATTACCAATGAAGCTGAAATGTTTGGTTTGGTTTGACTTTTACGCTAAAAACTCAGACAGAAATCTGAACATAACTACTCTGCATGTTACAGTTATGGTAGAAAAACAGGCAATGCAGGAAAAAAAAATTACTATACAGGATGGAAATGTTTCCATAATTTCCTGTTGAAACTGTAGGTGAAATTGATACATTCTTCCAGAATGTTTGGATTTCATTAAATGGATCCAATAGTAGCAGCAGTGTGGGTTTGGCTTAAGGGTCTTACAGATATAAAGGAGTTTCTCCAGCATTGGTGTAAATTAATTCCTAGGACAATCGATAAAACCCTGGATAGAAAGGAGGTGACAAAGATCCATGGAAAGGTTGTGGCAAGATTTTGTGCGGGATGAGGGCTGGAGCAGGGCAGGAGCCTGGCATCTCATGCAAGGGGATGTGCTCTGGGATGGGATACTCTAATCAAGATTTCTAATTGTGCATTCCTAATTGAGGTCAGCCTCAATCCAGAGGGAGCATGGAGTGTTCAAGGTGTGGTAGCACTTTTCACCAAGTGAAAAGGGAGACTGCATTTTGGGGAAGGGGATGAAAGCAAAGCAAAAGGGTCCTGGCATTTTATCTGTATCCTGAAAACAGTCACTCCCATGTAAAGGCAGGGGAATTGTCTAATCTTCCTTTCCAGCTCTGTTTTTAATGGTGAAATGGATACATCTTGTTTTCATTCTGACTTTTACAAAATCTGATACAGCTCTTGGACTTCATTAAAATTACATTTGGAAACAAACAAATGAAAGACTCGACCAGAATCTTTTCAAGCTCTTTTTTTTTTCTCCTGGAAAGTTTTCATTTTGACAAAGGGGAGTTTACCGCAGGGGTAGAAAAGAAAAAAAGCAATAATCATTCCCTTGGAGAGCGTTCAAGCACTTCTTGTTTTCCTCAGATCCGTGTTTACCGTGTTTCAGAGGCAGCAGGAGCACAGTGTGGAGATGCCAGGATTATAATTCCAAGTCACTGGTGTGTTGACCCCTTATCTCCCCCCTTGGCTCACTGCCCCAGCCATGAAGAGGGGCTGTAACCTCGGCTGGGAGCAGCAATGAGTCACCCACCTTTCCATGCTGCTGTTTCCTCATGGAAACCCCACGACTAACTGGAATTCTAGGCAAACATCTCCTCCCAGCCACAGTGGGCAGTGGTGATAATTGGGCCTCGCCTGAGATCACTTCTGTTCTGCAGGCCACTGGGCTGAGGTACTGGAAACACTAAGAAAAGACCCGGGAAAAAAGGAGGAGAATGAGTGCTCCCTTTGGTTAGAGAAGCCAAATTGGGCTGAATTACTTTCACGCGGATGCAACGTAATCCAAAGGAATTTGTGAGACACACGGGGAAATTCCTAACAACGTAAAAGGGAGGAAGGGATGGCTCATAAAAGAGTGACTCCCTCTGGATTTTTGGCAGCCCAGACGAGGTCCCTCAACACAAGGTTGTCAGAGGACTCCATGCTGAGCAGAAGACAGTAACAAGC
This sequence comes from Manacus vitellinus, assembly GCF_001715985.3. Taxonomy (NCBI): domain Eukaryota; kingdom Metazoa; phylum Chordata; class Aves; order Passeriformes; family Pipridae; genus Manacus; species Manacus vitellinus. Next base: position 2,751,963 of record NW_021940761.1, on the reverse strand, counting down.
AGGTGTTACAGAAAATGACCCTTCCATGAGCAAACAGATTTGATATTCCCGTCATCTCGCTGCATCCTTTGCCTGCTTCTTCAATCTGTTCTCAATGAGCAGATGTGGCCTTGGCCTCGAGTCCAGCAGACACCAGGCTCACCTGCTGTGTTTTACAGCAGAACTTGTGTCTCAGGCACCTCCAGCCACCACCCAGGACATCCAGCCAGCAGTCCACGCTCCAGACAAGGGGAACTTTGCATCTGAGTCTGCACCAAAATCAGTAATTTATAGAGAAAGATAAGATGGGTGAAGCACAAGCTCCCCAGCTCTCATAAACACCTCAAAGCTTATGAGGATGGCTGTTGTATGGTGTTGTATCAGCACCAAAAGTCATAAACAGTCAGAGAATCCCAGAATGGTTTGGGTTGGAAGGAACATTAAAGATCATCCCATTCTGCCCCCTGCCATGGGCAAGGACATGTTCCACGGCACCAAGACCCCTCCAGCCTGGCCTTGGACACTTTCAGGGATGGGGCAGCCACAGCTGCTCTGGGGAACCTGTGCCAGGGCCTCCCCACCCTCCCAGGGAAGGATTCCTTCCCAATATGCCATCTAACCCTGTCCCATGGCAGTGGGATGCCATTCCCCCTTGTCCTGTCCCTCCAGGCCCTTGTCAAAAGTCCCTCTTGAGCTCTCTTGGAGCCCCTTTAGGTACTGGAAGGCCACAAAATATGAAACTGGTCTTCAGTTTAATTTGACTAAACTCACATTTTGAGGTGTCTAAGAGTCAGGCTCAATTTTTCCAATTCAGTATCACTATGAAATATGATTCAGCATCAGCAAAACAATAAGGAGGAGGGGAATATCCTGCCCTTGCAGAGTCATACAAAGCTGAGTTCTATTCAGTCAGAACAGTGAATGGAAATCTTCATAACGTAACTCAGTTTTTTCTTCTTTCTGTGTTTTTAACTAAAAATAGCGAAAACGTAGCAACAATCGGAAATCAGAAAAAGAACAACCAGCCAAAATTAGCAAGTTTGGCTTGGATTCTTGCTGCTACTCTCTTTTCCAACACTTTCTCCTGAAAACCACAAAGTAGCACTAAACTACTTGAAAACAGGCCCTGCAGACGGATCCTTGTGGCAGTGATATTTGTGCAGCCCTGAGGGGAACCTCTGTAGCAGAGTCTGGAATCTGGAGCAGAGCAACCCAGCAGGCTGATTTCTCCAGTCCCAGAGCTGGAGTTTTGCTTCCAGCTTTTCCCCACCCCTATGCCAGCTCTGCCCAAGGAAATAAGCAAAACCAGAGGGAGAAATCTTCCTGCCTCCTTCACCATGTTTTGTTCCAAGTCAAAAAAATTAAATCAATGTTTTTATTTTTCCTGAATCTGAGGATGCCTTTTGGATGTTCTGGCCTGCCACTGAGCTCCTGGGAAAGCAGCACAATGCCTTTGGACTGAATGAGAAGCCCTTGGTCGGAGGCACCGGCATGGCTATTCGAAATGGGAGTTATGTGACATATGAGTGGAATTTACCTGGAAAAAATGGGGCATAACAAAAAAAAATTGAGAAAGGGCTTGAATAAGCCCTGCATTGCTCTAGAACTGGGTTTCTCCAAAGCTCCCAGGACTGGCCTAAGCCTGCTGCACTCAGTGACAGCACAGCATCAGCATCACTGGGCACAGAGTCAAGCCAAGGCTGAAAGTTCCACTTCTCATTTTTCTGGGTTGGGTTTCCATCCACTTCCTACTCAGCTTGGGCTGTTTATTGCTTTCCTGCAGTCCATGGAGGATTTCTTGTACATGTGCAACACGTTCCACAGCTGAGCAGAGGAAATAACAATAATAATAAAAAAACCCCAACTGCTAAACCCAAAGGCAGAGCACTTCTTGGAGAAATCTGCTGATCTGATGAAATCGAAACACTCCCCCAGGGTGGGATGATGAAACTTTGATGGCCCAGGCAGGTTTCTGCCCAGCAGCCAAGAAGGGGAGATGCCAACTCCCCTCCCGGGGGCCCCTCATGTCATGAGCTCGGTGCATCCCCACCCCAGGAGGGACTGCCCCAGATCTGGGCACTGCAAAGCCATTTAAACTCTTTTTTTTAAGTTCTGTGCCTCAAAGGTTTGTTCTGGTTTGGTTCAGTTGCCGACCTGGTCCTCTTTGAGCTCAGTTTCCGTTCGAGGGGGAAAACCCCAGCGGTTGGGTCTCTGATTTGACTCAGTGCACCATTTTCAGTTGCTGTGTAGACAGGAAATCACGGCAAAGCAGAGCTGGGTATTCCCCACCACACCTGCACCAGGCTCACAAGCCCTCCTGTCTCAGGTGCTTTTACAGGAAACAGCCCCAACCCTGCCTGCATTTATCTGACAGAGACTTAGATTGTGCTGAAGTCAGGTTTAAGCGTGTGCTTAAGTGCACTCGAGTTAAAACACCAACCAAAGAAGACACTGTGCACGGACTAAGCACTCCAGGACCTGTCATTCCTGGGAGTTTGTGTGCTGACAAAGGTTAAATAGATGGAAAACAAACCATCAGGCCATTGAAGACAGAACAACACAGTGAAAAGCACCTAGAAACTAGAGCAGGAAAAATGTGGACAGAAACAGCAAAGTTAATTGCAACCAGCTTGGCTGAAGCACCAAGATGTAATGAATTAATTTTTTTTCTTGTAAAAAGCAACAGAAGTTCTGAATTCGCTTTTACCTGAAATGGGTAAGAATCGTTTGCAGGTTTAAAAGAGTGAGATGGTTTCACTCTGACTAATAATTTTAAAAAACAGCATGGAAAATATCATTCAAACAAGCTAAAAGTCTATAGCAAGCCCTCAGACAAAGTTGAAATGAATCTGTCAGGAGTGGTCTCTTTGGCTTCAAGAACTCATGGAAACAAGGAAATTTGGAGTTTGGAACAAAAGTTGAATAATTAGCCCAAGGTAAGTGGTTAATGAGTGCTAAATATACATGTCAGTGAAAGATATACAAACCCAAAGTGGCACTTCTCTGAGATGACGTAGGGTAGGAACAGCCATGAATGAAATCCATCAAGCTGCCCTTTGGGATAGATTTGCCACTTAAAGAACAGCAAACTGGAGTTGTGATCCCATTATTTTCCCTATTCCTGCCTCCTCCATCGCCCTGCACCCACAGGGCCCCTTAAGCCCTACCCTACACCCACCCCAACTGAGACTCACTTCTGAGGGCATCTCTGCTCCTCTTCTGTGCTTCGTGAGGGGCGAGGGCTGGAAGCACAGCAGCCCACGGTCAAATATCCCATCTGAGGCAGCACCAGCTTCTTTGAACTGTGACTGATCTGCAGAGGAGGACGGGACACACCTCAGTCCCGCTGTTTAAAGCAGAGCTGCCAGCCAGCCCTTCCTTTGAGCTCGCTTTGCCCATTAGACTAAACAGGTTGGGGCTTGGCTGACAGCCATCACCACACCAGCTGATCCATCACTGTCTGGGGAGTGTAAAATCCCTGGCACAGGCACCGCTCCCATCTGGAGCCCCGTGCAGGGGAAGGGGTAGAAGGACCTCAGGCGTTGTTTATTTTGGATGTCATGTCACAGCAATAAATAAGGCCAAGAAGCAGCACGTGTTAGCAGTGAGTCAGCTCTGGACAGCAGCAAAACAGATGATCTCAGAGCTGAGGGGACCTGACGGGGCAGCTCTGCTGGTTTGCCCAGGGCAGGATGTGGTGGCAGTCCCCCAAGGACATAAAACCCACAGTCCCAAGAGCCTGGCAGGCACAGAATCAAACCCAGATTGAAGGGTGCTGGATTTTAGTTGATTTCTGCCTGTTGCTGTCTTACATCTTCTCTGCCTTTGATTTTCAGTGTCAACCAAAGGACAGTGAAAATGGCTTTGCCTGTGAGCAATATCCAAGCTATGTAGGATGCCCTTACAGTTCAGGGAAGGGATTTCCAGCCTTCCAGCCCCTGAGATGTTCACTTCAAGGATGATACTGTACCACCAACCCCTGTAGAAACAGAAAGGAGAATAGGACCTAAAAAGCATAAAACAACATTTACAGGCAGAAAATGATGGCAGTGAAATTATTCCAGCAGCAATCACTTCAATGAGAAGTGCCTGGCTACTTTGGTTGCCAGTTTGGGTTCATGCTGAAACAAGGTATCTCAAATTGTCTGAGATTTTAGGAATATATTATTAACTCTAGTAAACAAGCCAGGAACCCAATCTGCCCCAAAAAGGGTTTTGCAGCTCAGTTTTGAATCTGATTTTTGAGCTGTTTCAAAACTTGTGCAAGCCTTCAAAAAAAAAACAAATAATTGGAAAGTTCCCCCAAAGAGAGTATTTTCAAATAAAATATGTACATCAAGCCACCAAGGAAGAGGGGGTGGGAGAGGGTCCCACTGAGCATTGCTTACCCACCTACATGAGTACAGAGCACTGAGATTTGCCAGCTCATCACAAAACCATCATCTGTCTGGAAGGGAAAGTCTCCAAATAAATGCTTCCTTCCCAGCACACAAAGCTGCCACACCTGGAAAACGGTGCTTCCCTGGGAAATCCATGCTAGTGCCTCCCCACCCTCCCAGGCAAGGATTCCTTCCCAATATCCCATCTATCCCTGCCCTCTGGCACTGGGAAGCCATTCCCCCTTGTCCTGTCCTTCCATCCCTTGTCCCAAGTCCCTCTCCAGCTCTCCTGGAGTTCCTTTAGGCCCTGGAAGGGGCTTGAAGGTGTCCCTGGAGCCTTCTCTTCTCCAGGGGAACCCCCCCAGCTCTCCCAGCCTGGCTCCAGAGCAGAGGGGCTCCAGATGTCACTTACTTCCACTTTATTTAAAGGGCAAGTGTGTCCAGGGGCAGCCAGAAAGGTTTTGTTTGTTTGGCTGGTTGTTTTTTGTTTGGTTGATTGGTTGGGTTTTGTTTTGTTTCGAGGGTTTTTGTTTGGTTTGGTTTGGTTTGGTTTTTTGTTTGTTGGTTTATTTCCTCCTCTTTCAAAGACAGATTACTCACCCTGGGTAACTGAACCCAGAAGGGACGCACTGGAAAGACAAGAGCACATCTGTCTGGGGTAATCACCAAACCCCCACCCTGGCTGCCTTTCCTGCATGGCAAACCTCCCTCTCTTTTACAGAAAAACCCCATTTACAAACCTGGCATGGGATGTCACATGTATACAAAGGAAGGGGAGTGGAAAGGGCCCTGCCAGCACATTGTCACTACACTGCCTGTCAATCCCCCACCACCCACACGACAACACATCATCTCCCAGAATCACGTTTTGATCTCCTGAAGAGCCTTTAGCAGAGCAACCAGATTCACTTAGAGGTTAAAAATATGAGATGAGAGCCTGAACTTTCAATTCGTAGAAAGGCTTTTACCAATTAAATTAGTCTCTATTTTCCTGCTCTCCCCTCCAGGCTGATGACTGCTGATGTCAGGCTCTGCTTCAGAGGTGGGGAGACAGGAAACATCCTGATAGCAAAGGCAAGTAAAGAGTGAGAGAAGGGGAATGTTGTCCTGGTTTGGAGGCCGGAGGGATTAACAAATGGGTAGGAGTCAAGGAGATGCAGCACACAAGTAGTTACTTGCCCTTCCCTGAAGTACCTGTAGTCCCATATCTTCCCAAGGGATCCCACCACCTCCTCAGGTGCCAAAACAGGACCTGAGAGAATGGCATGGAGCTGTGTCAGGGCAGGGTTAGGCTGGATCTCGGGGAAAGGCTCTTCCCCCAGAGGGTGGCTGGGCACTGAATAGGCTCCCCAGGGCACTAGTCACAGCCCCAAGGCTGCCAGAGCTCTTAGGGACTGGGTGGGATGGTTGGGGTGTCCTGGGCAGGGCCAGGAGTTGGACTGGATGATCCTTTTGGGTCTCTTCCAACTCAGGATGTTCCATGATTCCATGGTTCTCATTCTTCATCCCTCAAGCAGAGGGAGGCATGCATGGGAACCAGCAGAGGCAAGGGAAGAAAGCAATGCAGACCTTTTATCTTTGGAGAGGATGAATTTCCTGCTCAGCCTTAATTTGGCCCCTGAGCCATTTTGGTGGACACTGCCATCACAAACAATGTGCTCTGTTTTCCTGACCAGGGTCTGAGGGAGAGTTGAAATCCCCTTCATAGCAGGCTGGGTTTGTTCCTTCCTGAAAACAGGAGGAGAAAAGAAAAGGAGCCCAAGGGCAGACCACGACAAACTGAGTCTCCTCCGTCTCTCTTCCAAATCCTCTGGAGATATTATTTCATCCTCATCATGATATAGAAATAATATTTATCCCAGCTGCAGCCAACATACAGCTTCTGTAGCGTGGTGCCTGTACGGATCTGTCACATCTGGCTGCTCGGGATGACGGAGGGGAGTTCAAACAGCCCTGTAACACGAGTGTGGCAGGAACTGCTGGCCCTGTGCCAAGGTAAATGGCCAGGACCCTCCACACACGGGGCGAAGGTGCTGCCCAGCTGCTCCTCCGACCGCACTCGCAACGCCCTGGCCAAAGCAAACGGGCTCTCGGACCCCGGCTCGCATTCCCAGCACGACCTTCCTCCAGCAAGGCAAGGCCAATCTGGAATGATCCCAAAATGCTGATAAAGGCCGTGAGATTAAGAGCTAGGACATGTGGGCAAGAGCTAAGATTTGGGCTGGAGAAGCATAACTCATTGCCCATGGCAGGGAGGAGTGCTGGAAGAGCCTTTTCCTGAGTCTCTTGACTTAGCAATGAGGGGACAAGCACTGATACCCCGAGGAACCCACTGCTACCATCTGTGAAGGGTACAATATGAATGACATGTCTTAAGTTAAAAAAATTGAGGGGACTTCTTCAAATGCTGAGCAGCATTTCTTGAGGCAGAAAAGCTTTCTGAGCACACACCTCCAAGCACTGAAGGTGTCCTCCAGTTCCAAGTAACAGAGGTTATCCACAATGTAACACCGAGGTGGTTTTTTGCCACTTCCAAGTGAATTATGTTCACAGAACCCCCGAATGGTTTGGGTTGGAAGGCACCTTAAAGCTCATCCAGTCCCACTCCCCGCCATGGGCAGGGACATCTTCCACTAGCCCAGGTTGCTCCAAGCCCCGTCCAATCTGGCCTTGGACACTTCCAGGGATGGGAAAGCCCAAGAAAGGATGCTCCATGCTGAGTGTTGGACAGTTGTAGCCTGGTTTGTACCCCCTTCTTCCTGAATAGACTCATATTTTCTGTGGCAGATCTGAAAAGAAAAAAATCCTTAAGAGGCGAAATACTACACAACTCTGAAAATGTGTGGTTTTCCCAGGAAATAAGAAGCACACAGGGGGCTGGGAGAAGAAATCACATAACGTAGGCTACTGTTGTTGGTCACAACTGGTCTCATCAGGAAGTTTTCTACTGGGAAGTGACGTTCTGTGGAGCTACCTTGATTTTTAAGAGCATTCTGTCAGTACACCTTGATTTTATTAGTTTACAGGCTTGATTTTATCCAGCTATTCTGTCTTTTCCATTTCAGTTTTGCACAAGCTTAGGTAATTCAAATTAACATAAAAAATGTCATTCAGACAGTTTTTATCAGTAAATGGTTTCTTCCTCATTGAAAAAAATATCACTTTGTGGGCAAATTTCATAGTTCATTTTGACATAGAAGGGAAACAAATTTTCCTTCAAATTCCTCTTCAAATCATGAACATTTCCATAGATGACAGCATCTGGTTCCCACATGTATCGGATTTTTACCACGGTGAAGCCTTCAGTATGGTGTCTCTTCAGATCACATAAGATGAACTCAAATTGGCCTGGATGGGAACAGCCCATGAAGGATAAGAACTAGATGGGAGAAAAAGCAAAAAGGCAACCAACAGAGTATAGTGTTGGCAGAGCTGGTGGATTCCATTGGGAGGTCAATGTTAGGTCTGGTCTTTTTGTCCATCTCTATTAATGACATGAAAATGCAACGCGATATGCCAATAAAACAAGGGGAAAAGGGAAAAACAAACAACGTAGTGAAGCTGATAGCAAAAAAAAATAGTATTTCCATGAGGTTACTGGTTAGACAACACCTGAAATAGCACGGAACATTCTGGGCATCCAACATTATAATTTGGAGGGAGTTCACAGAAGAGTGACAGTGATGGTGAAGAGGGAAGTGTTGAACTTGGCTTAAGGAAAAGTTGGACAGAGTAACAGGCTGGGAGTGCTTAAAGAAAACAAACACCCAGGGAGAAATCCTGACCCTGTTGAAGCTGATGTCAAGACTTTCATTGACTTCAGCAGAGCCAGGATTTCACACTGAGGAGAATGAGGGATTTAGTGGTGGAGAAGGATGAGGGAACCAGGGGAAAAACAGAGGAAGCGGGCTGTAAGTTCAGTATCGAGGGAAAACAAGGCAAGAAATTCCAGTTTTGTCTACAGGTAGCAAAATCCAGAGTGCCAGCTGATTGCATGGAAGAGCCAAGTACACTTTTAACCCCCTAATTAAAACAAGGTTAAATAAAAGGAGTGTAACATATTCAGCTCTGCTGAGAGAGGAAAATTGGATGCTAACAAAAGCCATGCTATACCCCCTGCAGCCAAACTCCCAACTGGAGCAGGAGACAGCATCTCCCCAGTTCAAGCACAGATGGTTTTATACGGGAAATGTAAATAAGACGTTACCATCTGGTTAATATAATGCACATCTCAGTTCGATTTGACTTTATGTCCCCAGATATAAACATTTTAAAATACATTTTTCGTTACTGCTTTAAGATTTTCACTCAGAATGCCCATGCAGGAAGAATTCACACGGATGTCAAGAGTGAGGAACTGCAAAATGTCCCAGGTCTGTCCTGTAAGTTTTAAATCTCTATCAGTTTTAAATTTCTATCAGTTGTAAATACCTGTCATTTCTATATCCCATATATTAAATTTCACTGCTATCTGCGGAAAGATGACCAGGTTCCACTGCTCGATATCTGACGATATTGAGGGACTACCGGAGAAGCTGGGTTCTGAAATTCAAAGCATATTCAAAAAAACAGGCGTAAAACAAGCTATTTCCAGAAAATGGTACCTTTGCCAGAAGGTTCTGTTTGGGAGATGGAATCTATTTATGCCTTTGAGTTGAAATTGTCGACCAGTTATTTGTTAAAAAGGGAAAGACATTCCTGAGGAAGTGGAAACACTTTGTTTTTTTTCCAAAAGGCCTTTTTCTTCCCTAACTGACATACTATAAAATAAAACTCAAGAGGACTAACTAAGATCAAAAGGAAATGGTCTATTCCAGGTTGCACAGAAAGTTTTGAGTGACTTACTTCAAGGAAAGATTTTTGTCTTTCTCCTTTTTTTTGCGAAGACACGAAGGAATTTCCAGTTTATCTTGGCCACCTACCCGGGTAGCCCATCACATTCCTCTCTTCATGGCAACTCCAGCTCTGCCAGCATCTACAGTTTTCCCCATCCAGAGGGAGTTTTACTCATGATGAACATTAGAATAAACGAGGAATGACAGAAAACCATTTAAACCAAGGAGCACGGGCATAACCCAACACCCTCTCCAGTCACAGAGTCTAAGTGATTACAGACTAACTTGGAGGCAATCAAAGAGAGATAAGAAAATGCAGCCCCAAACTCCCACTCCTACCACAGCATCGTACAAGCTGTTGGAGTCTGCTGCCAAATTTTATCTTTTTAAAGGGGCTGACTTAGCAGGAGAACTGCCAGGATGCAAAAGAAGGTACAGTATCATCGCTCAAAGTCTCTACGCACACGCAAAGGGGAAACACACTTCAGCAACAATATTAAGAACCTGCCAATTTCATGAGATAAACAACTAGAGTTGCCCTCATGTATTTGTGCTCTGGAAGTAGAATCGATGCTGCATATTCGTCATATTTGTAAAAATACCCCCCAGCTTTATCTCCTTTTTAAACAAAGCATTTTAAAGGCAAGAATAGCACTGTTGCTCCAGGCTGACTTTGGAGAGCTTCCATGAAACCATGGCACTCCAATGCCAAGCTGGTGTTTTAATTCTCTCCTTTCCATAAAATCATAGAATGGTTTGGGTTGGAAGGGACATTAAAGTTCATCTCATCCCACCCCTGCCATGGGCAGGGACACCTTCCACTAGCCCAGGTTGCTCCAAGCTCTGTCCAAGCTGGCCTTGGACTCTTCCAGGGATGGGGCAGCCACAGCTTCTCTGGGCAACCTGTGCCAGGGCCTCCCCACCCTCCCAGGGAAGAATTTCTTTCTGGTATCCCTCTAACCCTGCCCTCTGGCAGTGGAAAGCCATTCCCCCTTGTCCTGTCACATGCTCTTGCAAAAAATCTCTCTCCATCTATATTTAATCTCCATTTAGACATCAGAACTTGAAAGTGAGATCCCTAAATAATCCAACACCATCATCCTTCCATCTGGGCACACAGTTTGCTGAGAACAGTGGGAAAAAATCTAAGAACACAAGAGTTTCCTGAAGCATTTCCAGTGCCCAGCTCAAAGCCAGCAAACCTGCATTTCTGGCTGGACCTCAAAGAACCACTGCAATGTCACTGGCTCTGCTTGGACCAGGTGAGACACTACTGAGTTCTTGCTGCTTTTAATCACTCAGAGTATTTAAAGCTGAACCACGAGGGGAAAATGAAAACAAACCCCACAACTTACCCATGTGGGGTTGCTTCACACGTAGAGCATGGGAAAAATTTTTGAGACCAAACTTCTCTTTGAGTCATTGTACCTTTATAGAAAATTTTTGTCTTTTAGTTGAAATTTTATAGTTATTACATTTTTATTAAAAGGAAGCTGAAAATATTTACGGACATGAACCATACTTGCTTTGTGCTTTTTTAAGTGCCAGAAATGTTCCATTGCAGGCACCTCTTGAAATGTTTTCCTTTTTCCTGTACACTCTTTAGGTTATGTCAAGCCTCCTCATTAAAACTAAGAAGTGATTTCTTATCAGCTGCCTGGCACACTGTAATGTTTGCATTACGTAGCAAGATGGATATTACACTTTATTTACGTCCTCCAAAGTGTGAGAGCAGAGAGGAAGGACTGGGGCCAAGGGATTGGCATTATCACAGGACAGTCTTCCTGGTCACAGCCAAGGGCACACGCACAGAGGACCCTCTCTAGTCTTCCTCAAAAGAAGAAAAACATATTTTTTAGTAGCTCAGTCACACATGGCTGCACTGGAAACCTATCCAGGCTGCCCCTCCCTGGGTATTGCAAAGAAATCAGCTGTTCTAATGAGGGGAATAGTATCCCTCTCCCTTTAACAGTTCCCAAGCTGATTTTCCTTTTCATCCCCATATGTTTTCCCAAAACATTTCGACAGCCAGCGCCAGTTCTGCCTGCAAAGCCAGCTCAAGTGAGCTGGGGCAACCCAGCTGACCACACCCATGGAGCAGTTCAATCCTGCTCCTTGCCTCCTCACCAAACTCCACCAGGACCTTCACATTCTTTCTTTCCCAAGGTCATACTCTAGAGCTGTTCTTTGCAGCCACTGTCCCCGCTCTGCCCCAGGGCTGGATGTGAGCTGGCAGTGCTGGTGTGCACAGAGAAGGGGGAGCTTTGCAGCATTTTCAGGGAGTCCCAGCACGGTGCACAGAGCCCTGCCCAAAGCTCCGTGCTGGGGAGCACTGCCAGGCTGGGCAGGCTGGGGGGGCAGCCCAGGGGGCAGAGCCAGGGCAGACTGGTCACTCCACCACCCCCAGCCGGCATCACACCACCTTGGGGGTGCAGAGCAAAAGCTGCAGTTAATGTGGACAACAGCTGAACCCTGGCCCTGGAAAGGCAGTGCAGCAGGAGGATCCTCAGTGACAGCTCACGAGATCCACACGGTGACCAGGCACCACCTCAGTTTCCTGAAGGACTTCAAACCGACCCCCAAGTGTTATTTTAGCACAGTTTCTTGTGTATAAATATTTACAAAATGCTTGCTTTGAATATCTTTTTTTTTTTAAAGTAAAATGAAATAACCCTCCAAACCCCACTACTGCTTATTGCATCTTTAGCAAAATATTTTCCGAGACTCAGGTTCTTCCAAAACTGACCACCCTCCTCACTCATCAAGGACAGCAGGGCTGCAGCTTGTGGCCAGTGGGACTCAACACCTAAAACTGAATCAGCCCATTTTTAAGTTATCTTATTACTTGGGATAATAGAACTCATTTTACATCCGTAGCATTTGCCCCGTTGTGTTCCCAAAATTGTCTGGTTTGCAAATCCCAGGACAGAGCTGTCACTCTGCCCCTGGCCATCTCTACTGCTGCACATGAATGGGGACAGACTCGTTCTGAAGTGTTCCTGGGGTAAGGGTGACCTACTTTCATGCCTGCACTACAGTTCATTACAATTCCTAATGATCTCATTGTTCCATTAAATGAAGGTTGCCACCTGTCCCGAAGACTTTAGATCAAGCTGGGATTAACATATTTGCTGACCCATTTCCCCCTTTTGTAGGACACAGCCCCATGATCAATAGGATTGGGGTGGGTTTTTTCAGACCATCCAAGGTTGAGCCTTAGTAGGGATATAGTACTGGGTCCCATTAGCAGAGGATGCTAAGCAGTGTGGCTCTTGCCGAAAATCCTGCCCAGTCAGTTTGGTCATCAGGTTCCACCTGCCCAAATCCCACCAGAAAAAAAGGTCAAACCATACCATGGGGAAAAAAAAAAATAGGCAGATGGGAATTGCTGAGGTTGCATTTAGAGCAAATGAAATTCTTCCAGTTTAAAAGAGAGTCTATGAGAGACTCTGTTAAGGCTGTCTGTGGTTTTGCTCCAGGCAGTCATCCCTAAAGCAATATTCTGGGAAGAAAAAGCCCGGGTTAGCACTCAGAAGCCACTCAGGACCCACGCAGGGATGGCTGTTCCGCAGGCTGTCCCAGTGCCAACAGCCCCTCTCAGTCCCCCAGGGACAGAGCCCAGCAGTCGACAGGGCTGGAGATGGCAGGTTGGAAGCACAAGGAATAAAGCAAATAAAGAAAGAAAGAGAGAGGAATAAATTCCCATGGACGGGCTTGGTGAGTGCTGCAGCCAAATGACCTCGAGTGCTCCGCTCCCTTCCCTCGCTTGCGGGAGGCAGCGCTACAGCTGCATTTGTCATAAATAGGAACACCCCAGCTTGATGTTTTTTAAAGCTGTCTAGACAGTAGAGCAAGACCTTATTTCAAGTCACATAATCACTTTCCCATTTTTCTTAGCAGCAGAGGACGTTTTCCAAGATTAGATAGAAGCTGGTGGAGCAAGATGTTATTAACCTTGGGTGTGCCTCCCTGCTTTAGGCTCTCCTTGTCCGAGCTGGAGGTGCCTTTCTGTCTGATCACGTCCCCCCTTCATTCGTGCCCTCCCCTCGACAGAAAAACTCCTAGTTAGATAGAATTACACATGGGTTGCAGACAACTGGGAGCAGAGAATGATGCAGTAAAATGCCAGCTCCCTTTGGCAAAAGGCAAATATAACCTTGTGCTTCCCAACGTGGATCCCTCCACCTGAAAATAGCGTTAGAGTTAAAAATAAAATTAAAAAGCTTTGTGCTGACCTCCTTCAGGTCAGAGTGCCTCAGGCAGGTGGTCAAACAGCAATGACTCATCCCCACTGCCTGGGGATAAGGAGCCACTGGGGAGATCACAGAACCACAGACTGGTTTGGGTTGGAAGGGACCTTAAAGCTCATCCAGTGCCACCCCCTGCCAGTGGCAGGGACGCCTTCCACTATCCCAGGTCGCTCCAAGCCCCATCCAACCTGGCCTTTGTTGCAGCAGGCACCTTTGTTGCAGAAGATGCTTGTCAAGGGCCAAGGATGAGGTTTTCTGAGCGTGAGTGCCACGACACAGCTGTGCCAGGCTCAGCACCCTGTGCCCGACACGGACCATCCTTCCCGCAGTGATGTGCAGCGACCCACGCTCTGGCTCTCCGGGGGGAGGTGAGAGTCCAGCACAGCTTGTTACAGTAAATTAAATCAGCAAAAGCTGGCAACAAATAGACCATCACAAATGAGATTATTTCGGTGTAGAGAGCTGGGGTAGGAGGTTTGCTGGCCTGCCAGAGAAGTACCAGGGTAGAATTCTGTGTTTTCGGGGAGGTGAGTGGGTGTTTGCAGCCAAAGCCCAGGGCACGTTGCTTGCCTGGTGTCACAGGAGCAATGCTGACCCTCTCCCTGAGCAGTGCCCACGCAGGGTTACCCACCAGGAGTAAAAACACACGGACTGAGAGATGAGAATGCCCTTCTCCCCACATCCCTGCCGGATTGCCACATCTCCTGTGCTGTTAAAGTGATTAACCACACACAGCAGCCAGGCCAGGCAGGGATCTCTTTTTGCTTGCTTAGCGTTTTCCTTCAGAGGATACAGAACCTGGCTTTGGGAATCGTTTTAGCTCCAGAGTATCCGGTATTTCCCTGCTCCCTAAAGTAAGCAGTTAAAATCATCCAGGGAAGCTGCTTTTCCTTAAACAAATTCCCTACTGCTATGCAGAAAGTGAATACACGAGCTGCCTGAGATTAATGCTTGACTTCATAATTTACATATCAAGTGCTTTAATGAATTGTTTTCACTATCATTGTCCTTACCATGAATAAACTTAAAAGTAATGGATTTGTAATTAATTAAAATTTAATTACAATAGTTTGTCATTTTATTATTTGCAATTATTACCATAAAGGTAATAAAAATTGCAGGATGTCACAACTGAATACAAATCCCTAATAAGAAGCAATCAACTCGCACCGTAACCTTGAACAAGGGTGATTTTATTCATGTACTGACTTTGGAGCCCAAGGTGGAGCCTTGCATGTGGCAGCTGCAGCATCCTTGGTCCTGGCTGGGACTGCTATGGTTGGAAAAGCCCTCCAAGGTCATCAAGTCCAACCTACGACTGCTCCCCACCTTATCACCCAGCCCAGAGCACTGAGTGCCACGGCCAGTCATTCCTTGGACACCTCCAGGGATGGGGACTCCAGAGTCATGGTGGGATCCTCTTGCCCCTGCCCTTGGGAGGCCCTTTCCTCCCCCTGGAACCTCTTTTTCCACAAGCCAGGCAGTCAGCCCCAGATTAAAGCAGCTTTCACTCACCTCCCTCGAACACGCTGATTCACTAAAGCAGTCATCCACCGGAACCCTTATCAGCTATCATATCCTCCAGGCCCTTTGGATGAGTTTTTAACTTCTATCACAATTTAAAACTCTGCATTAAGTCCTAATTTCTGCACCACCTTCTAATATTTAATGTCCAAGCAATAATTTTTTAGTGTTATGAAAGGTCATTCCTAACCCACCCCAGTATCATGCCTCCAACTTGAGGACCCCTGCAGCAGAAGTCCCTTTGCTCTGAAGTTTGAAGGAAAAAGGGGAATTAGGGTTAAATTACATCTGTGTTTGCTGCTGCTGTCCCCCCATGACTATTTCCAGGACTCTCAATACCCTTGTTCACATGCAGTTAATTCTTCCCACTTGAGGGAACAAGATATGCCTTTTCTCATCCCTGCATTTTGATAGGCTCCAACCACACCCATGTCTCCCTGGCATATTTCCTTTGGCTTGGCCCTATATCTTAAAAAAACATGTTTTAGAGCAGTTTTCCACTGGCCAGTCTCAAGACATCTTCAAAAGGCATGAGAACTGCAGCCAGGGCAGCAATTAGGCTGCAATTAAACAGAGACTTTCCCACTGAATGCCCTCGAGGGACTGTATTTGTAATGTGGGGGAGGGTCTTCAGGTTGGTTTGTCCCATCCTGCTAAATTTATCCCTTCTCACTGTCCTTCGCCAATCTTTTCCCCATCCCAAGTCCTTGGATGGGTTGGTTCTTTGGTTGGGAAGGAGTAATTCCATGTTTAGATTCATTTCCTCGGGAAGGCATACGGGGATTTGCCTGTCCTCCCGTAATCCCTGAGCGGATCAGCCAACTTCTCGCAACACCCAGCAGAAGGAGTGAGGTCATGTTGCCTCCCCGGGCCTACAACTTACATGGAGAGCAGGCAGCTGGGTGGGCAGGGGCAGGAGAAATACATGTGACATGCCCAAATCAGTGGGTGACTCTCACCAGGCCTGAGAAACCCAACACACAGCTCGGGACCCCGGGCAGAGCGGGCACCTCTGAGACGTCCCGTTTCAAACACAAACCGTCCGTGGTGCTCCTGGCTGGGAGCTCAGCCACCACTTCATAAATCAACAGCCCTGCCATCGCCCCTGCCCTGCCAGCAGATGGTCTGACGTGAAACACTGCAGGCCTGGAGGTGTCAGCCTCCCTAGGTTATCTAGGTGGAGGGGGAACATCAGAGATCCTCTTTATCCGCTGGCATGGAGGGATTTTCAAGCTCCTTGCCTCCAACTGAAATTCTCTTTCATGACACCTTCAGAGGTCTAAACAGCCTTAATTTTTAAACTGTACTA
Organism: Manacus vitellinus; assembly: GCF_001715985.3. NCBI lineage: Eukaryota > Metazoa > Chordata > Aves > Passeriformes > Pipridae > Manacus > Manacus vitellinus. The sequence continues at coordinate 2,735,687 of NW_021940761.1, read as the reverse complement.
CAACAGCATTCTCAAGAAGCTCAAGATCTCTTAGATCTTAGCACCTCCACTTCAGAGAGGTTTGCAGATACGCTCAGATTCAGGCCTACAAGCTTTCAAATGCCTTCAAAAAGAGCTCAACATGTAGAGAAAACCTGCAGATCAGGGGCTAAATTTAGGTGAAAGGTAGAAAACAACCCACCATAGTCCTGGCATATTTGCATTTCTTGTAAACATGCTTGCAAAACCACTTAGCAAATGAATGTTAATTGTTCTACAGAAATCCCACCCTGTTCAAAGGAGTAGGGGAAAATAAAAACAAAATAAGCCCTAGGTACATGTTGCCAATTTTTCCTTTGACCCCCCCCAAATGAAATTCAGGTGATCTCATCCCGCATTGATCAGCAGAGACTGAGTAAGAAAATAAAAAGGAAATTACTTCATCTTAAGTGCCCATTAACTGATGTTAAGCGATAAAAAAAAGCTCAATTTGAGAGTAAAAATCCATGTGACAAGCACAGGAATGCTAGAACAAGCTGGTTATGGCTGGAGCTGTCAAAGGCATATAACTGCAAACCTTTAAACCAATTTAAGTGCCTTCAGTTGGATTTGTGAGACAATTATGCCCCGAACAAACATTTACATGAAAATGGACCTCTGCTTTTGTTGCTTTTCCAGCCCAAGGCTGGCAGAGCATTTTATATATAATACAGGGAGTATTTTACACACAGTGCAGCTGCCAGGGTAGCAGAAATAGATAAAACCTGACAAATTAACTCAGCACACACCAAATAAAGGAGGAGAACTTCGAACTCCAGCCCCTGTGGCTGCGAGGATGCTGAGCCCAAGCCTCACCCAGAGTGGTGCTCTGGCTTTTAGGCTGGCCCTCACCATTGCATCTGGCCTGGGGGGGGTGGAACGGAGCAGTGATGTTGGCTGGGGGGCCAGGAGCAGGGATGGACGTGTTATCCTCACCCAGGGCCAAAAGCAGAGTGAGCCTCAAAAACTACCCACATCTCTTGGGGTTCGGGATTGTCAGGATGATTCAGAAGCTCCTGCTCAGCAAGGCCTGAACTCCAGCACTGTTTGCACTCGTTTCAGGAGTGTTTGCACAGAGCAATGTAATAATGGTGTGTAAAACCAAACTGAAGCGACTCCCGCCAGCCAACGTGTGCACAGGAACAAGGAGTTGCTCTGGGGAGAGTTCAGGCATTAACTGCTGAACTTGTTTTGACCTACTGACTGCATGGACCAGTGACTCCCAAAGAAGCCGAGGCCAAGGATCCCTCCAGCTCTTCTTTTCTCTCTTTGAGCCTTCATAAAACCTCTTCTTCATTTTTTAAAGCCTTCCTTGTCAAAGGTGACTTCTGCCCACCTTTTGCCCAGCAGCCCCACCTCATATATTCTTAAGGTGGAAGGGAAACCTCTTCCTCCCTCCTTTTTCTGTGTCTGTAACATATTAGTTAATCCATTGTTCAAGCCATAACCTTGGGGCTCTTGTGAAATAAACAGGAACTGGGCTGGTTTGACAGCTCTGCTGCTTTCCTCTGCCTGGGTTTAGACTTTCCTAAATGACGCTGTCCAGGCTACGCCCCGTGATGCCACAGGCTGTCTGTGCTGCAGATTGATGGGACCATATCAAAGCCACTTGGCAGGGATAGGGTTTGGCTCGTGTGCAGGTGAACAGCAGCGTGGATGCTCGAGCAGAAAGAGCAGCACTTGCCCTACATCCACATCGGGCCACCACAGAATGGTTTGGGAAGGAAGGGACCTTAAAGCCCATCTCGTTCCACCCCCTGCCATGGGCAGGGCACCTTCCACTAGCCCAGGCTGCTCAGGGCCCCATCTAAAAGCTGACATCTCTGTGGCTGAGTGCACAGCATCATCCTAGGGCATCCTGGAAAATGGAAACCCTTCCCCTTCTTGGGATAAACCCTCTCTTTCAGACCTCTTTCTTTATGTGGAAACACTAATCAAGTGCCTTAAAAAACAAACAAATGGGAAATTCTTTATATGACACTAAAATAGAGACAAAATCCTCAGTAGATTGACACAAAGGTAAACAAAGATGGACTATGGAAAAACAATTAGAATTACTGCAAATCTCACCAAATAACTCTTTTTTTAAAGTAATATTGATTTATCTTTCCTAATTTTGCCCGTTGTTGTTCCAAGGAAAGCTTTCCCAAACTTTGGGGCAGTTCTTGTTTTCAAGAAAGGGACCCATATGACAATGTCCTCATTTTTTTTTTTAAAAACAAGTTTTGTGACCGCTCCCATTCGACAACATTTTTGGTTCATCACCTGTGTCCTTCAGTTTCCAGACCATAAAATCAGAAAAAAAGGCCCTGGCACAGGTTCCCCAGAGAAGCTGTGGCTGCCCTATCCCTGGAAGTGTCCAAGGCCAGCTTGGATGGGGCTTGGAGCAACCTGGGCTAGTGGAAGGTGTCCCTGCCCATGACAGGGGTGGGACTGGATGGGCTTTAAGGTCCCTTCCAACCCAAACCAACTCATGATTCTATGGTAAAACAAGGAATTGCAAGCACGTAATGCTCTTCTGATGATTCCTGCCCTGGGAAGGTGTGACCAGGAGGGATTGCACAACAGCTCATGAGCAGATGGAGGAGACAGAGCAGCTGCCAAGCTGGGAGGGACTTGGGGAGTGTGTAACTCCCCCCGTCCCGTCACTAAACATTTCCAATGCACAGGGGTCACGCTGTGAGGTCTGCACAGGTTCATGAAATGAGGACTCCTCTGAGGGTTAGGAAATGCAGAGCAACTACCAGACCCAGAGCAGTAGTTTTTGCGGGATAATGACTTAAAAGCAACATCACCCCTATATGGCCATCTGTACCAGTCCTACCAAGCTCAGCAGGGCAGCTGGGTGTTTCTGAGGGACCTCACACCACCCCAGTCCCACAGAGACTCTCCTCTTTCTTTTAGGTCTCCTTTGCCAAAACTATGCAAGGTTTTCACTGTCTTTCAGCAGGGAAATTCGAAGACCTACAGATTCCCTCATGTCATGCCAGGAGAGGGGAGCAATGATTGATTGATCTGCGTTTCTTCCATCAAGAGCACCAAAGGAGGTACTGAAAGTATCTGCCTTCTGGAAGAAGGTTAATTACAGAAGCTCAGCTTGCACACAGGGGTCCCACCAGTCAGCACAAGATAAGCAGCCTTGGGAGTATAAATTATTACAGATGATAAGGCAGAATTTCCCCTTAAACAGCTTTGTACATATGTTCCTAAGATTGACTCCAGAGATGCCTGTCATCGGATGTCAAACAAGAAGCAACAGAAATCACAGAGAATTAATTCCTTGTCTTTTTTTCTTGTGAGCATCTGACACTTTCTCCCTTGTTTAGAGTAACAGAATGATCTCAGATCCTAACGAGGTGCGGTCAGATGACAGGACCTGGGAATCAGAGCTGGTGTCTGATCACCCATGTTCAATCACAGCAGGCAGCAAGAGCTCCAGTGCTGCAGCATGTCAGCAGAAACCAGGACTGGTTTAAGCTCGAGCAATAAGATAAATTCCAGGCACTATTTGCTGCAGTTTTTGCTGTGACTATCCCTTCTGTGAGTGGTGTATAAACAGGAAACCACGGCCACACGTCAGGGAGCTGACCTGATACTGGCAAATACTGAGAGAAATCAGGTCATTTTAACATCCTTTGTTTATTCATTTCTTTGTTAACACTGTTTATCCTTAATTCCTTGGCCACATATGTGGAACAACTCCCACTTTGCCAGCCATCTACCGCCTCTTTTTTCCCCCAGAAACATACCACTGCCAAGTCCTTGCCTCTAACCATCACCAGCAGCAGCTCCTGCTGACCCACACCTAAGGGATGTGTGCTTTTGGGAGCAACTGACTTGTTCCACCCTTCCAGAAGGATTTCTACCTAGGATCTTACTATTAGTTTTTGCCTGCAAGCAGGAATTTCTCTCCTACAGAGGAGCCAAATCTATTTTAAGCGCCTGACCTGCTGAAACACAGCCCACCACAGGACAAATCTCCAGCCTAATCAGGCATTGCACAGCCAAGATCAGCCTACATTTGGCTCTCAGTGTTTTATCTCTACCTGGTAATTTGATCCAAGCCTGAATTCATCCCACTGGAATGAGGAGTTTACACACATTATCAATTTCTTCCAACGTTGCTAATGCACCAACATCTGCATTCCCCCAAACGTGACTCATTCGTGACTGCACTTTACAGTTCATCTGTTCCTAAAGACTTTCCTCCCCACTCCACATATGCCAGAAACATCAAGGTAGAATTCCCACCATCAGCTCCGGGACATCAGAAATAGATGACACAAAAAGACCCTTGAATTCCTGCATGTTTGAGGGATCTCTTCACCCAGCTGAGTCCACAGCAGGTCACAGGCTTCTGCTGGCAGCTCCTTCTTTCACATACCCTTGACCTGAGAGGAGCAAAGCTACTGCAAAAGCCAAAATGTTTGAGCTGAGAGGAGAAAAAGATTTGGGGTGTAAATACTTACTACTCCACCCCATTTTTACCAGCTAAGGAGCTCCTACTCCACAGCTCAATGGCTCAGGGTAGTGGGATGAGGAATAGGATGAAGGCTGAGAGGCATTTTGCCAGCCAATACCCTACTAAAATTACTGAGCCAGGTCACTCAGACACAGGCTTTGTTCAGAGGAATCAGTCCCTGAGGAAGCCTCTGTCTTGTCTCCTCATACACAATACCAGGAGATAACTGGCCACATCATGGTACTGTGAATACTTTGCAGGGATTCATGGTGAGGCTTTTAAAACAGGAAGAACCAGCACAGTTTGGAAAGTGAGTGCTAAGATCTCAGATTTTCAGCATTCAAAAAGGTAGAGGCCATCTCAGGCTTGAGGACTTAACACCCACCTAGCCCAGCACTCAGTCTCCCGTGGCAACAGGAGATGCTGCTTTGGGTGGCCCATGGGCCCCACTTCTCTCTGCTGCCCTTGCCCTCTGCTGCCTCTGACAGCCCCAGCTCCTTCCTATATCCATCAAGGAAGCAATATTCCCCTATTTGCTTTTCCCACTGACGCCGTGATTTCACAGACCTCCATCATCTTCTCCAGCCTGAGCACTCCCAGTGTTTCCAACCTGTTCTGGAAGTGCTTTTGACTGCCCCTCCTGGCACCTGTTCTATTTCCCAAAAAATAACAATAAAATCCACCTCATTACAACTCCAAGCTGACACAGTTTGGGGCAGGGTCTTTCCAGTTCTCACAGACAACCACACACAGTTAAAAATCCTGCAGCTGGTCAGAGCAGCCAGATGTTATTGCTTCTCATTTCCTCAGCCCTGTGCTCCTTCCGTATGGGGAAAACTCTGTCTTGAGCTTCAGCCACAGAAGGTCTGCTAAACATATAGGGTGGGGGTGGTTTTGTGCTCCTTCAAGGTCGTGCTGGCAAGAGCAGCTCTGCAGACACACAGATATTGCCAGTTACATCCCAGATAGACCAGTGTGAACTGGGAGGCTGGGCTCGATGGGGAACATGTCCAGCCTCTGCCCTGAGCAGCCTGAAAGGTTGAGGAGGGCCGTGCCACCACGTGGGGCAGGGTTTTGTCCTGTCCTCAATTTCCCTGCGGGATCCAAAAGCAATTTTTTCCTATTTCTCTGCCAGGCAGGGAAAAAAAACCCCACAGTACTTTGTTGTTGTTTATACTGGATGGGATTAAAGCTTTCAGTATTTGTTATATTTAGATGTCTTTCAGACCCAGATTCAGGGAAACATTACGCACAATTTTGCTCTGTTTACCCTTCGCTCCATTCCCTTGCTTTTATTGTTCTTCCAGTTTATTCCTCTTCCAATTTAGGTTACATTTTCTAAGGACCACAGCATAGCCTCAAATTTCCCAGGGAAACCAGCACCCCTTGGTAGCAGTGACTGGTTTTGTGGCTCCCAGACCACACCAGTCCTATGTAAAGCAAAATGCATTCTCGCAGCAGCAGTTTTATTGCCAGCTATCAGTCAGGCAGAGATGGAGAAAATCCTGAATCACAGCCCAAATGACCCTTTAAAGTGGATAATTCACCCTAAGATAAAGGCATCTATACACTTGAGGATGGTGCCCTATCTAGGACCCCCAGTCTGCCCTTGCTCCCCCCAAAAAGGGGCTCCCAACACCAGCGATGCTGCAGGGCTGGGACCAAGGTGCTGCACCACCCTGGTTCCTCCACAGACCAAGGACATTTTGTTCCTCTTCCCCCCACCCAACTTCTTGTGGAGGGAAGGATGCTGAACATCCCTGCAGCAAAACACTTGGGAGAAAAACCCAGGCTGTGATATAGTCTCCTAAAACCTTCCCAAAGATGAGCATGTGAAAAATCACTTACGTACCAGGTGAACGGGAAAGAAGTTTACATCCACTGCCCATTTTCCTGTAAATCATTCCCTTCAATCTAGCCAGAAACCCTTTTTTTTGTTTTGTTTTTTTTTAACTCTGTCCCCACAACAGATCTCCATACACACCTCTCAAGTGAGGCATCTCTGCTGTGCCCTGGCTAATGGAAAAAAGGTTGCTCATTTGGAGCTGCTCTGATTTCTCCCATAATAAGCTCTCCAACGGGGACTCTTTGCCCTAACACCAAGCCTGCTAACTGGGGAAGGACATGTACTTATTTTCTCCTGGTAGCAAAGGTTGTGCACAGTAACGGGTCATTTCTGTACATGCCTTCATTCCCAGTATAAAGGCAAACATCCAAGCAGAAACTTATTTATTCATTTTTCAAGATCTGGTCCAGAACCTGTCACTTTCTTAAGCTCAAACCCACGCTCACAGATCCTGGCAGAGCTCCTGCCTGTGTTTAATTCTGAGAGCACAGCCTGGCTCAAAGCTGAGCTTGTGCAGAGCTGCGTGGAGCTGCTGGATGCAAAAGGCACTTGCAGTCCAGCTCAGCCTGACCTATCCCTTCTGGCCTCAGGAAAGCCAGGACCAGGTGTCTGGGGCTGGGGTTTTTCTCCCAAAATATCTCTGATGTTTAACTTGCATTTTACAGGTTTGTTGTTGCCCCATACAACAGGAAGAAGAGCATGTTGTTGGGATGCAGGGAGGGGAAGAAGAAATCTCACAGCTTTCTGCTTCTTTTTAAAGATGACTCAAGAAATTTTTGAGGGATTTGTAAGCAGTGGGTAAGTCTTCAAACACATTCACTATGATCTCCTTGGCAGCCTTTGCTACCTTCCACATTTAAAGCAGGGTTACTACAGCCTGAAAAGCTGAGCACTGAGTGTTTACATCTCTCATTACCCCAAACGATGTCACTGAGTAAAATAACCAGATGAGCTTTCAGACACAAAAATCCTTCTGCAAGTCTTGTGTCTGACTGTTCGCCCAAACATTGTGCTTGGTTGAGGTTTATTTTTTCCCCTTCAAGCTTTACACTAAGTGATCAGCCAGGATTTTTGCTAGAGGTGGGTTCTCACATTTAAAGGAGTCTCTGCTCGAAGAATGTGGCAAATTTTAAGATCTCCTCACTCGCTGCATCCCCTGATTTATCCCACCTCTAAGCAGGCTTGGAAATATTAAGGTGCATGGCTGGTTTTACTTCTTTTTGACCCAGAAAGAGGAACTGGCTGCATGCACTAACAGCTACAGAATAAAGTCAGAGCATTCAATCAGAAGACAAACGATGTGCAGTTGTCTCTGAGTTGACCAAATATTTGGTACATCCATGAAACTCCCCCCCCCCAATATTCCCACTCTAAAATACTTGAAATTATCAGACTTGTTCCCAATTTTTCTCTGCATAGGTGGCCAAAAAGTTTCCTCTGGGAAGATCTCTCAGGGCCATAGTTGTGTTCCTCTTTTGCCAAATGTCCAGAAGCATCTGCTGGCTATGGATTGGGATGCACAAAAAGGAACAGGACCTCATGCTTTTGCTCCAAACCTGTCCTCCAAGGACAGGGGAATCTCACAGTCCTGGCTGGCTTTTTCATTTTCTTTTTTTTTTTTTTAATGGAAATAAGTCAATGCCCCGGGGCCCACAGGGGCCAGCCCTGCTGGGGGGGGGCTGGAGCTGTGATGTTTCCTGTTCTCCCCTGGCCTGGGGGCTGTGTTTTTGGATGGCTGGGCTCCAGAGAGGGCTGAAGTGACAGACTTTCCCTGCCATGTATCCACGTGCAGCTGAGCCGCTGGGGATGGAGCCAAAGGGACCCAGAGCCACAACCCAGTGCTGGAGGAGTCGGTGCATCACCCCCCCCCACCCCCCCCGACCCCTCCATGCCCTCCCTGCAGCCTGACCTGCAGTGGGAAGGGGGCACACGCAGCACAGGACATGACTGCCAGATATTCCCAGAGATCCAAGGGAGAATAAAACAGAGGTAAAGAGCTTGGACTGTGCAGGGGACTAGATGCAAAGCAGAGAGCAAGGGAAAGCTCAGCCCTCCTTAGCTCATTGGTGTGGTCGTTGGGAAAGCACGGGATTTGGGGACCTAACTGAAAGTGAAGATGCCAACAGAAAAACAAACCCTCAGCTCTGAGAATCTGAGCTCAAAGATGGGACCCCGAGTGCCATTAGGATCCCTTTCCTGATGGAGTTTACATCATCCCCATAACAGCACCATGTGTGTCCCAGCCCTGGCTGCACTTCTGCCCCCGCAGGGAGGGAGGAGATACCACTCCAGGGATTTACAGATGTGAGGATTAACACCCTCATCTCCCTCCCTCCTGCCAGAGCACAGCACAGTCTTGCTGCCGTAATGCCGACCTAAGATCTTCCATTAAAAGTTCCCCTCCTCCAAAAACGCTGCCAGCATCTTTATTTATACAGTATCAAGCGCTGATGCCATTTAACAACCCCTCCCTTTTCTTGACATTATCTTAAGCTGCTCTGCCAAATTAAGCAAACCTTCTGCCCAGAGTATGTTACTCCTCATCTTTCCCTCCTCTCCCCACAGCCACTGTCACTACCACCCCTCAAAGGGACCAAAGTACAAATAATCCAGCCTCTGCCACTTGGACTGGTTTTAATTAAAGGATTTGCCAGGTTTTCTACTGCGTGAGACACCTCATTAACAACTTCACACCTCTAAGAGGGGGGGGGAAATGATGTTATCCATACTGGTACCCGGTGTTTTGCACCAGGGACAAGTTTTATTTTGGTGAGGAACAAAACAACAACAAGATTATATATAAAATCAAAAGCTTTCCTGGACTGAAAGGGCTTAGAGATCGGCAGGAGTGTATTTGTCAGACAGGAGATTAGAGCCTAATGAAATTTGTCTTTGTACATGTCTGTTTCTGTCCTTTTTGGGGGTCTTTGTAAAAGCTGAGCTTATTAAAATGCAGGGAGAACCCCACACAAAAGACATTTCTGAGGGTCCAAAGGCGGGCTTATTAATGCAGAGGTTTTATACAGAGCATGCCAGTTTGGGAAGGTTTGGGGCATTGTTTGGGGAGAAGAAAGCAAGCTTCACTGATCGTTTTCTTCTCCAGTTTTAATCAGAGCAGCTGAAGCAAGCAGGTGCTGCGACTCAGAGTCCGCCCAAAAGGAGGGAGGGAGACATCACAGGGAGCAACTCATTTGCATGAGGCATTTTTACTATTTTGGCTTGTTAAATTGCATTGCAGAAGTGTTGGGTCCTCTGGGAGGGTGGTAAGAAGCTGCTGGAGAAGCATCACATGGGCACATACCAGAAGTCAAAACCTGCTGCAACAGGTTGGCATCAAGAGCCAGCAATTTTAAACAAAGCATCTATTTTCCCACATACATCTCCCAGGGCAGTGGTCACGACCCCAAGGCTGCCAGAGCTCAAGGAGCATTTGGACAATGCTCTTGGGTACAGGAGGAGATTTTGGGGTTGTTCTGTGCAGGGCTTCTTCCTGCCCTGAATTTATCTGTGGGACTTGCTGATCCTTGTGTGTCCCTTCCAATCCAGGATATTCTATGGCCTACGTCCTTCTGTGATCTCTGAGAATGCCAAGCTATTGACATGGAAGAAAATAAAGGGTTGTGGCAGAGATCCTCATGTGTAGCACAACTCCAGCTTTTCCATTGATTCAAAAAATCAGCAGGGTCAACACCCAACCCACCTGAACATTGCTGAGCAGTACCTGCAGCAGCACAGCTGCAAAGAGGTGGTTTACCTCAACAGGGTCCCAACACTGGGAAAAGACAGTGCTGGCACATGGAGCTTTCACATGGCCCTGAAGGACAGAGTGACAGTGACAGTAGTAGCAGCCCAAGCACGCTGGCTTGGCTCTGGGAAAAGGGGGCAGAGGGAGAGATTTGCCCCTGGCCTCCTTAAGTACCTTGGTTCACCTCCAAGGAAAAGTCTGTACAGTTGGCAAAGCAACCCAAGGAGTGGGTCATGCAAGGGGTTGGATCCCACCAAGTCCTCTCTTGCGAGAAACGTGAAAATCTCCACGAGGCACTTCTAGAACTTCCCCTGACCCTCAGTCCAAATGGAAAGCCCACATCTACCTTCTGGTTGGGAAACCTGCCCAAGGCTCCTGCTAACAAGTGTTTCTCGAGCGTGACTTGTTTGCTGTTGGCAGCAGAGCCCCTGGGAGTGTTCACTCATGAGCGACTTCTATTTACCAGCTTTTTACACTTTGACAACAGAGCTGGGTCCACCCAGCTGGATTTTTTTCCACACAGCTTGCATGTTTCCACCTGCTATGCTATGAAAACTATGAGAAAAATGTCATGTGTTTTCTTATGAAATTTTTCCTTCTGAGAAAAACGTGGGAACCAGTCCCATGCTGCCTCAGCCAAGAGGGGAGTGTACGGAGGGCAAGCACGGAGGAGGACACGAGTGGAGGATGGAACAGCGAGCCCTGGGAACCGACCAGAACAGAGAACTGAGGGAAAAGCATCCCAGAGAGGCAGGGCTGCCAATTTCCTTGGGACTAATTTTTCTCTTTATGCTCGATCTAAGCTGATTTCAACAAAAAACAACTCTGAGGATAAAATATCATGAGCCGTTATTGAATAATTCACACAAATTATTTCTCTATGAAGTATGTAATGGCTGTGTAGCAGCACAACAAGTAATGACAATAAAATTCCCCGTAAGCATGTTATGGAACAGCACCCGACTTGTTCTGCAGAGCCCCCAAGACTGTCACAGTACACACTCAGCAATGCCATCCAGCTGAGGTACAACACATTTGTGGGTTTTGCTCACCTACCTCTCCAGTCAAACCTCTGCTGACATCTCCCTCACCTCCTGCAGGTGCAGAGCAGACCACAGCAAAAATCTTTCTTTATTTTCTAAGAACAACCATGGCTGCCAGCCCAACAAGGCACCCCATGGGCAAGGGAAGCAGAAAGCTGAGGCTGGGCTAAAATTGCTTAATAAGCCTGATGGTTCTCACCTGTGCTCAGAGGATATTTTAATGGAAATCAGGTGGGCTGAGTCTGGGCATAGGAGATCAGCTCAGAGAAGGGTTTCTTCCTCCCCCCCCCACCCAAGGCTGGCAACAGTTTGAGACCTCAAAAGATCTTTATTACTATTGTACTCTTCATACTGCAGCCCTGCTCATGCACACAGAAAGACATGTTCCCTGAGAGCTCACATATAGGAAATGCTTTGATGGATCAAAATTTATATGAAAATAGCATAAAAAAATGTCCTGGGATAGTTTATCCCTCATTAAGTTGGATGCACTAAGGGAGGGACCACTTGGTCAGACCCATGGCCAGCAGTGAATGGGACAGGGGAAGGAGTTCCAACACTAAGGAGCATCTTTTTCATACAAGTAGAAGGAGGATCAGCTGCCTGGCAAAAACCAAATAACATCCTGGGAGGATGTTTCCCACCCCAGAGCACACAGAGCTCTGGGGTTATGCTGAAAGGTCAATGAAGAGATTGAGGTTTTCAAACTGATGCATGATTTTCATGGGATTCATCTGCTTTTTGAAGGTCAGCATTCCCAGGTTCTGTTCAGCACAGCACCTGGAGGTCTGTGTAGAGGTTAACAGGTTATCACAGGGCTCCAGGTAAATCCATGAGGATCAGCAATAGCATGGATGATCCAAGGAACTCAGGCACTGCTAAATCCCTCTCTCACAGGGAAAGGCTACAGATCAGAACATGGAATATCAGCTGACTTAAAATGAATTTCTATTTATATATATATATCTGAAAGATAAATATATACTTACATACATATATATATATACACTCATGGACTCGTGGAACCCATTGCCACAATATCACTGATTTTAAAATTTTATCCATATCCAAGGAATCATAGAATATCCTAAGGTGGAAGGGACCCAGAAGGATGATGGAGTCCAGAAAGGAAAGAAAGGATGGATACTTATGGTAGGTGCTTAGTCATCCCACCTAGGGTTTTCTCCACACTTCAAGGAGCACATCAAGCTCTGTCCATCCAAAGGCAGAAAGAATTGGGGGATGTCTGGGGACTATCCATGGGGACTATTTCCACTTTTTCCCTGAGGTTGTCAACTGGAGGCTGTGAGAAGCCAGGTGAGGTGAACCACGACCACTTGATGGCCCCAACCAGATGCCTTTATGGGATGCTCTTGGGCCCAAGCCCATCCTTGGCTCTGACTGCCCACATTTTCCAGCCCCAGAGCCCACCAGATGGTGCTCTCGGTATTAGTTAATGCCGAGTTAATTTGTGCCTTGTCATTCCACTGCGACACTCCAGCACAGGTGGGGTGTGGAGAAACACCACCAAGAGCAACAGATTTCTGTGCTTTCCTAGAGTTCCACGTGGGTGGTGTGGCCTCACCCCAGGCGTGACATGGCCCAAGAACCAGAAATGGGTTTTTGAAGCATCTGGAGGCGATGGTGGGTTAGGGGCTCTGCCATACACCTTCCAGCCCTAATATAGTCCTGATTGTTGTGCCTGGGTGTGGAGCTCACTGGAACCCCCCTGATGCACCGTTTCTTGGAGGCCCCCTCCATGGGACCACTCTTTTGAGCTTCTCTGGAGTGGTAACTCACAGCTATGAGAGCTGGCTGAGACACCAGAGGACTTGGGTATTTCTGCTTGCCAAATATATTAAATGTGTCCTGTTTTACAGGCAACTTGCAATAACAGGGAGAGGTTGCACAGGGATGCTGAGGGATCTCCAACACAACCAGCTTGCACTGACATCCATGTGCTGTGAGTTCTGATGAACTCTGAAGTCCCTTTCAGCCTTTGTTTCTCCCCAGTTTTCTATGAGAGGAATGCCTGCAATTCTCGTGCCCTTGGCAGACTACAGTACTCATAATTATAGCAGGTCTGGAGAACTGGGCTAATTGTAGTGTTGATCCTAAGGTTGTTTCCTCAGCCCAGCAGGATGGCCTGTTCTCCTTTCACGCTTCCAGCTTAACAAGGCTCTCTTTAATTTCTCCTTAATAAAACTTGGGGCAAAGGGGAACATTTAATGTGCAGTTAAATAAAAACCAGAAAGGGCACCATACTGACCAACTTCCTAAAAACTGAGTGCCTGTTCTACAGCCATCCACGGGACGTCAGCAGCGAAATCAAACCTCGGGCACAGAAGCCTGAATGCTAAGAAAACCTCAGTGCCTTTTGTTTGTTACCAATAATGTGATTTTATCGCTGAGGAGCCGGAAAAGGGAGAACATTAAAGGTTCCCTACATGGGGACGCGGGAGCACCACAGCCATTTACGCCCATAATGAGTTTTGCTGCCTCTGAGCAGAGCACAGTTAATAACAGATCATAAAGTGGGTTTACCACCCCAATTGCCAGTCTCTGAAGGTTACTAAAAGCCTGTTCAAATGAGCACAGTCAGATCTGCCTGGCTGGGCTGAAATCACCATTTTCTTTGTGGTTTAGAGGAAACTTCTGTTTCTGCCTTCATTGAAACGGGTGAAAATCAGGAATGGAGCAAACAGAGCCAACCTGATGTTGTCCAAAATCACTTAAATTTGTCTGATGATGCTATTTGTTTGCTCCACCTGGAGCTGTTCCATCAGCTACTTAACTAATTCTAAAACTTCCCTATTTTATCAAAACTCCTTATAAAGCATCTCCACACTGGACAGGGTTAATCCAGCCCTGGGTGCTGAGGCCCTGGCACAGGTTGCCCAGAGAAGCTGTGGCTGCCTCATCCCTGGAAGTGTCCAAGGCCAGGTTGGACGGGGCTCGGACACCCAGCCTGTGCCAGGGCCTCACCATCCTCACAGGGAAGGATTTCTTTCTAATGTCCTACCTAAACCTACCCTAAGGGTGGTGCCCAGAGAAGTACCATTTCTCCTTTTGGAGAAGCCAGCTCCATCTTCCACACACACTTTTCCATTTACAGCCAAAAAGAGGGGGAAAAAAGCATTCCATTTCCATTGTTCATTTGGCGCTTTGATTTCTCTCCATTTTCCTTGCCTTTGTCTGTGTGAGAATGTGCATTTGTGGGAACGACTGATATATTTTAATGTTTTCTGCAGTTGTTTAGTGAGCCCTCTTCTGAAGCCTTATGGACCACCACGGGTTGGGAAACTGGGATGGAAGATCCGCAGAGACAGCCTCGTGCAAATCCAGCATCATCCCTTTGAAGTCCTCGGGGCTTCTACGGCAGCCAGAAGTAATTAGGGAGAGAAAGGGATTGTGAGAGCTGTGCTGGCTCGGCAGCAGTGCTTCCCGCTGGCTTGGAATAAAGCGGAGCTGAGCCGATGCCGAGCACTGTTGGAATTACGACACCAAATGTCCAACCTATTAATGGAGCCCGCCCAGGGCTCACAGGCAGCGGCAGCTCCTCCACAGCAGCACTCACACTGTCAACTCCCCACTGCAGCAGTGCCAGAATTACACCCCATCCACCAAGCCGGGTGCCTGCAGCCTCTGATTTCCTTGGAAGTGTCCAAGGTCAGGTTGGACGGGGCTTGGAGCAACCTGGGCTAGTGGAAGTGTCCCTGCCTGTGGCACAGGGGTGGAACAAGATGGTCTCTAAGGTCCCTTCCAACCCAACCCATTCTGAGATTCTCTGAAGACCAGCACAAGCAAGAATCACCCCGTGACTTTATGCAGCTCTGAGACTTGCAGAGAAAAAATCGGTACTGAATAATCAAAGGGCTTCTTCTTACCTTACTAAACCTCTCAATCTGCTGAGAGCTCCCTCTGCCACGGGGTGATGAGCCTCAGCGACCAGGACCACTTCCCCCTCTGGATTCATGCAGTGGCTCCTCCATATGATTTGGGAATTCTGCTTGCCTTTTTCTCCCTCTCTATAAAGCAAAGTGGGTACAGTTAATGGCAGTCCCGTTGCTTAACTAGTCCTGTGCCTTCCCCAGTAATGGATGCACCCCCAGTCAGAGATGTCACCTTCCCAAAGATACCGTGTGTCTGGGAAAATCCCTCCTCCACTGCTGAACTGTAGATCAGGTCTGTAGGGTGGCTGCAGGAGATTACTCTGGGGGTTGGACTAGATGACTTTTAAAAGTCCCTTCCAACCCAAACTATTCTGTAATTACTTTGGGGAATACTTCAGAAGAAAAGAGGAAAGGAATTTTAAAATTCCACCCTGGAAAAGGTACTAGTCCTCTTCCTGCTTTTCCCCTTCTAGGCATGGTTTTGAGAAGCATGTTCCTCTACCTCTATTTTTCTTCTCTTGTCTTGCTTTTTTTCTCCCCTCTTGCCTTCCCTCCTCTCCCATTATCTTCTAGCAAAGTTACTATTTTCCACAGCAAAGACTGTGGGCATCACCAAAGTCAGATGGCACCTTGGGTGGGTTTTAGTCCAACCTCATACTCAAAACAGGGCCAGATTCAGAGCTGGATCCCAAATTTTCCATGTGGTAATAAACTCTGTATTACAAAGATGAGCACAAATGTGAGACCAAGTTGTGTTTGGGACAAACCATGAAAATTCCCACAGAAATTTTTAACAGGAAATTCTCATTCAGCCCAATTTGCTGAACCCGTGGGAGGACTTTGATTTTGAAGGTGTTGGACAGGAAAACCTCAGAAAGTTTTATGTTCAAACCCAAAAGCTTCATTTCATCCTTTTCATATAGGTTATTCCACCCTTTCCTTCCATTCTGATGCCTATGATTTGTATGACTTTACCTGCCATTTAGAATAAATGGTCCACTTGGGTCAGGTCTCTCCCATGTTTCTGACTTAACATTTCACAAGAACTTCCAGTCAGTGTAAAAACTTGGACTTTTCTCCCTGATCTGGAACAAAAGCAAATAGAAAACCATCAGGAAATTTCATTCCATGTGACAGGAATTTGACCTTCTGGACAGCTTTCATTGCTGTCAAGAAGGGTGGCTGGCTGAGACAGCTCCTCAAAGCTTTGGAAGTGTATCCAAAGGCTGGAAGCTAGCAGCACGTCCCTCAGTCCTTGCATCCACTGCCAATATTGTGAGGATGGGATTTTTCAGGGTCCCCTCAAAGAACTAAATATACAGTTCCCAAAATGCCTGAGGTCTCCCTAATTCTGGTAGACTCCCTTTTGAAGAGTCCCAGCCCTTTTTGTTGGTTGTTTTTCATTCTGCTTTAGATAACCAGAGTGGGCCTCTCGCTCATGGAAAGCATTGTAATATGTGTCACCTCCCACCAAGAAAAGTGAAGAAGAGAGGGTAAAAAGCCACATGAAGATATTAAAACAGGGAACTGGAATGTCTACAAACTGCTGGGAGAGTTAATTCCTAATTCACATATCCCTATTTACTGTTGAAAACAGCTATTTAGCTATTTATGGCATTATAAGCAATCACTCTTGGTTTCTGCTCAGCCTCAGATGGATGGTTGGCCCATATATCTCATGCTGTACTTAAGTAGGATAGAAAAAATCAACCAACCAACCAAAACCAACAAAAATAAACAAAGAAACAAAAAAAAACTAAACAAAAAAACCCCAACAAACCAAAAAAAAAAAAAACCCAACCCAAAAAAGAAGAGAACAGACCTTTTGGGATGGGCACATCTGGTCCCCATGTGTAAGCCCAGCCTCAGGGAAAGGCTACTGACAGAGAAAAGCTGCATGTTGTGGTTCTAGACAAGCTTCTTTAGAGGTATGTTATAGATACAGAGGCACAACCATTATAGATACGTGTGTAAATATACAGAGAGAGAGAGACTGGGCAAGAAAGAGCTTTCTATATTTTCTTTTCTGAAGCTCAAAGATCCCACCTGGCCAGCTGCAGATCCCTGGGCAGCACTGATTCACTGTGGAGCAGGGATGCTGTTTCCTGTGTGTTGCTGGATGGTTAGAGGCTGGGGAGCAGAGAGGGACTCAGAATATCCCTGAGTTTGGCAGGGAAGGGCCCAGGACAGAAAGCAGATCCTCGAATGGTTTGGGTTTGAAGGGACCTTAAACTCCATCCAGTGCCACCCCCTGCCATGGGCAGGGACACCTTCCACTAGCCCAGGTTGGTCCAAGTCCCATCCAACCTGGCCTTGGGCACTTCCAGGGATGGGGCAGCCACAGCTCCTGTAGGCAGCCTGTGCCAGGGCCTCACCTCTCCCACGGAAGGATTTCTTCCCAATGTCCCATCTAAATCTACCCTTCTTCAGCTTGAAGTCATTCCCCCTTGTCCTGTCACTCCAGGGCCTTGTAAATAGTTTCTCTCCATCTTTCAGGTCCTGGAAGGCCACAATTAGGTCACCCTGAAGCCTTCTTTTTCAGGCTGGAAAAAATAACCAATGTGAAATGATAGATACATTTATGTGAACTTTTTTTCCTTATGTGAAGTTTCTAACCTGCACACAGAGCTCAGGTCCTGGTGATGGGCAAGACACAAACACTTTGTGATCTAGCTTGTGCCCTGCTGCCCAAAAACCAGAGCTGGTGCTGCTCTCTGGCCAGCAAAGTCTGTTCTCCTGTGGGAAGGCGGTGCCTGGAGATGCCTCCCCTTAGTTTCAAACCCACCATCAGCCTTTGTGCACTTCCTTCTTTAACTCCAAACCCCTTTAACTCAATTCACTTATTTTGCAGTGACAGAACAAATAATGCTTTCTGGATGTTACAGCTAATCAGTAGGACATCTTTAACCTACTATTAATTTGGATGGTAAGCAAAATGAGTAGGAACAAAACCAGCTTGTCTCCTTGCCCCAAACATTGGCCTCCCAAGGAACCAAGGCTCACTTTAGTATTAAGGAGGGAGCAAGCCATGAGCACAACCTGGTGCTTGGCTGAATTAGGGCCAACAGCCTCCTAAGAGTAAATCCTTGTCTGCTGGGACTGAAACACCCTTGGACAGGATACACTGGAACACAGAACAGCCACTTCAAGGAGTATTTTCCTTCGGTGAGATCGTACATCTGTTCATTGCAAGGCCAAAAGGCATCCATGTATTTCTGTAAATTGGAATTTTTGTGGCAGTCTGGGGGATAAAGCACTTATTTTTCTTTTGGCTTTCATGTTGGAGGTTGGTGTCTAATGTCCCTGAGTCTTTCTGAACCCTGTTCCTTGGGAGACCTGCTGCCTGGCCCCATCCAGAGACCCCTGCAGCAGAGAAAATTAATCCTTCCTGCCATGCAAACACACAGAGCAAATCCCAAAGGACCAGCCCTGAGGCAGTGATAAGGTCTAGAAGAGCACATCAAGCAGAGAGGCAAGTGATCTCAAGTGATGGAGCAGCCTCCAGCCCTCAGGGCAGCTGACTCAGGAGCCAGCTGCACTCACATTTTGAAAACATTTTACCTCATCCCCCAGTTCTCCATGGACCCTGGCTTGGAGAAGGCTCTCAGCCCTCCCCATGGAGGGAGCAGCTTCTATGGATGTCTCGAATCCCGGGTGCTTGCTGTCCTGTGAGATACTTTTGGTGGGATGGGGATGCCACAGCCCAGCTACTGCCCTTTGCAAGGGCAGAGATCTCACCAATCTCCTGTTTTCCAGCGCCAAAATGGGATGGATGGATGCAAGGATGTGCCAGTTCTTCGTGAAGGGACAAACTGGTGTATAGGGAGACTCATGTGGGAAAGAGGCTGGACAGGGAGTAGAGGAGAGATTGGATATTGAAAAATAGTGAAAAAAAATAATAATGGAATTGGAATATATTACAAAACACCACTCACTTCCTTCCACAGCCTGTGTCCAGTTCTGGGCCCTCACAACAAGAGAGATATTGAGGGGTTGGAGCACATCCAGGGAAGGGAACAGAGCTGGGGAAGGGGCTGGAGCAGCAGGAGCAGCTGAGGGAGCTGGGGGGGCTCAGCCTGGAGAAAAGGAGGCTCAGGGGGGACCTTCTGGCTCTGCAACCCCCTGACAGGAGGGGGAGCTGGGGGGGTCGGGCTCTGCTCCCAGGGAACAAGGGATGGGAGGAGAGGGAATGGCCTCAGGCTGTGCCAGGGGAGAGTCAGGCGGGATATCAGGAAAAATTTCTCCATGGAAAGGGTGGTCAGGCCTTGGCAGGGGCTGCCCAGGGAGGTGGTGGAGTCCCCATCCTTGGAGGTGTTTAAAAGCCATGTGGATGTGGCACTTGGGGACGTGGTTTAGTGGTGGCCTTGGCAGTGCTGGGGGAATGGTTGGACTCAATAGTCTTAGAGGGCTTTTTACACCTAAACAATTCTATTATTTAAATCAGAAACCTTTTTTCCCTGCTTTTTCAAAGGACCTGAAAATGATCCTTCAATAAGACCACGATAAATATCAAAGAGTCTCAAATATTTTCATTAGAAGCTGCCATTTGTTGTAGAAACAAGGGGAAAAAAATCCCAGTACCTGCTCAAAGCCTATATTTCCCCCTAGCAAACCCCAGAACAGTTTTCAGCATTCCCTGGAAGTTTTACAAGTCAAACCATTTTAGTCTGAAATACCGTATTTCTGCAGTATCTACTGATAATGAACATGCTGCTTAAATAATCCAACCCATACCCTTAAATGAGCAACACAGAATCAGGGAATCAGTAAGACTGGAAAAGACCTCCAAGATCATCGAGTCCACATGTTATTTTCTGCTGGCTTTTTCCAGGGACAGGAGCATGGTAATATAAGGGCATTAAAGCAAATATTTCTTGAGCATTTGCTCTTTTTTATATACTATAGAACACACAGTAAATGACCCGAAAAACCATGTTGTTAAGAAGTTCCATGAGTATTACACTTTCTTTTCTTTTGATCAGACCATAACTCTCGCAGCAGGGGGAAATTTCTGTGGCCAGAAAGGATAATGAAGACCAGGGTTTGACTAAAAGGTCCTCATGCCCTTGGGTGGATGCTGTGGATGCTGCTTGGGAGCAGAGGGCTTTTTACAGAATTCATAAGAAATGGGCTGTCACAGAATCCCAGAATTGTTTGGGTTGGAAGGGACCTTAAAGCTCATCTTGTTCCACCCCCTGCCATGGGCAGGGACACCTTCCACGATCCCATGTTTCTCCAAGGCCTGTCCAACCTGGCCTTGAATGGGGACAGGGCAGGAAGGCTTTGTTCCTATGCAAGTTTCTTTGCATTTTCAAAGACAATATAATTTTTCCCACTTTTGTCTCGCAGTAAGTTCGACTTGGCCAAAGGCAGAAACAACTGGATTATGCAGAACGTGCATAGGAACTGAAAGGATGTCAGGTTTCCAAGCCCATGCTCTATGCTATGCACAAATCTGGGAATCAGCAGTTCGCAAGATAGAGAAATTCCTGGGGATCATCCAAAAGAAAAAAGCCATTTTCCCATTATAAGTGCACTGAAACCAGAGCTGGAAATCCAACCCCCCTTAAAACCGTGCTGCGGTTTGGATGAGACGCCCTGAGTCTGGATCAGCTGACTCCCATTTGATGCAGAACCCAAAGCAGACCCATTTCATAGCACTGCTTCAGATGTGGCTGAAAAACTCCTGCAAGTGACAGATTTCCCAATGTTTTCCTGCTTGCAAAATGGCTGCAGGTCCTTGTTTGAGCCAAGAAGCAAGAGCACTGCCGGCAAAATCTGTCAGCTTCAAGTCTAGGACCATTTTGCAATGCAGTCATGAGCCTTTCTGAAACCCAGTTCCCAACCAGACTACACCATGGCAGTTTTCCATAGCTTTTTGGGAGGCTAGTTCAAGCACACAGTTCTGCACCCTTTTGGAAAGCTGCTTTTGGGGGAGTTTCCTGCCTTCTCTTGGCTCCCCTTCCACTGACTGCTGTGACTGTTCCAGGCTGGTCTGCAAGCTGCAAAACATTCCCATTTGCAGACTGAGCAAGTTTTAATTACTCCCAGAATTTTGCCTGGAAGGGAAGAGCCAACCATGGAGGCAAACTGAAAGAGTGTCAGCTTAAATTAGATATGAGGGAAAAATTCTTCCCTGTGAGGGTGGGGAGGCCCTGGCACAGGTTGCCCAGAGAAGCTGTGGCTGCCCCATCCCTGGAAGTGTTGGGGCACTCCCCAGGCCATGTTGGACGGGGCTTGGAGCAACCTGGGCTAGTGGAAGGTGTCCCTGCCCATGGCAGGGGGTGGAACAA
>NW_021940761.1:2698267-2713622 GCF_001715985.3 Manacus vitellinus | reverse complement strand
ATATTAAAGAGGGAAGGATACTGACAGAGAAACCAAAAGCCAACACTTGCCCCACAATAAATCCTGAGCACTGTTGAGAGGACTGGCTTGGGTCTGTGTATAGAACCATCAGAGAATGGTTTAGGTTGGAAAGGACCTTAAAGACCACCCAGTTCCAACCCCCTGCCATGGGCAGGGACACCTCCTCTGAGACCAGGTTGCTCCAGACCCATCCCTTGCTCTGAGCATCATCTGAGCAAAGACAAGCCTTTCTGGGTAATAAAGTAGGAAAAAAGGAAATCCCCATCAAACATGTTGTGCCTAAATGCAGAATTTATGATTCTACAACCAACTGCTGGTCAGTCAACATGGACAAACCTGTTGTTTTACCTGTGCTCCTGACAAAACTCGATGGGGAGGATGGAGAGAGGCAAACTTTCTGATGGGTGGAGAGAAAACACGGCTGAATTATGTACTGCCAGTTTTAGATTAACCACTCCATGGGAATGATGGGACCAGGTGGGTGAAATACCTTCACCAAAATGATTTATGTCTGGCTTTTGTAAGAAGATACACTATGACAGGCTGTACCATGCTCAGTCTAACTCGACCTGGATGGTCTTAGCACTGTAGTTTACACATAAATATGATTTTTCTTTTGCTCGAGTCGGCTGCGTGCTGCACTCATTTGTATCTTAGCAAATGCACACAAACCTGATACAAACCACAACTCCCTCTGGGAGCAAGGCACCACCTCCCCTGCCAGCTGCAGGGGAGGGCAGTGATCTCAGCCAGCCCCCAGCTGAGCAGCAGAACAGGAGGGAGCAGCCCCCCAACTTTCTGATCAACTTTCCTGGCCTAAGCTTTCGCAGCTGTTCTACACTTGAAAAATGGTCACCCAAACCCTTTGATATTGCTGCTGCCTTGCCCTTTCTAAGGAGAGGAATGTGGCCTGAGCATCCCAGCCTCACAGAAGAGGGATTCCCCACCTCACAGCTCATCTAAAACCCGTGGGCAATCCCACTGACCGTGGGTTTGGGAAGGGTCCTTCAGTGTTTCCCTGCAAAAGAAACCCTCTCAGCTGTGTGATTTACCATCCTGTTAAGGGCTGTGCTTTGCTGGGTGGCCTGAGGTGATGGGGCAAGACAGGTTGGGAGAGCTGGGGGTGTTGAGCCTGGAGAAAGGAAGGCTCCAGGGAGACCTTCCAGTGCCTAAAGGGGCTCCAAGAGAGCTGGAGAGGGACTTGGGACGAAGAATTTTTTATCATCAGTACTGATGCCACCACAGTGCTGTGACAGGCAGCGATGGCACAGTGGCTGTTCAGCACAGACCTGAGACAGCACAGCCCAGCAGCTGCTTTCCCCAAGCAGTTCCCAGCCTTCCACCCGTGCTCCTCTCCCAGCCCAGCTGCTGCAACCCACTGCCCAAACGAGCTCCTGGTTACTCCTTTTAAATACCCCTCCCCTGGGAGTGCTCCTTAGACAGGAATCTTAGAGCAACACCCACCAAAGCCTCTGTGGGCATTTGAGACAGGCTGGAGAAAATCCGTCTCATCCCCAGTCTAACAAGTATCTTCGGAAAGTGGGTGAGCACAAACCATCAGTTTGTTTCCTTTTGTTATTACTGGAGATCAAAACAAAGCCAGGAGAATGGCAGAGGGTCCCCAGTGGCAGCAGGAGAACAGGAAGAGGTCAAAGCAGCATCATCAGCAGAGCAAGGTACCACACACCAGCTCCCACATCCAAAGCCGGGTGATCCATGCTGGGAAGCCCCTCTCCCTCCTTCCATTCCCTCCAAGAGGAACCCATGGGGGTCTCAGTTCCATCCCAGAGCTGCAGGATCATGACCACAGTGGCAGCCCCTATGGCATCCAGCACAAGCCCATCACCACTCTGCTGCAACATTCCAGTACAAGCCCATCACCACTCTGCTGCAACATTCCAGCAAAGCAAATCCCTTCCATCCAACATCCCAACACAGCAAATATTTTCAGCAGGGTAGATCAGTGTGAGTTTTATGTGTCAGTGGAACCACAGGGTTACTTCTGATCTGGTGACTCAGCTTGTCCTAACCTCATTTGTCTCTTTGGAACACCAGCCTCACACAACAACTATGCTACATACACTATATAGCAAACCATGTCTCCATAATCTCAGCCAGTCCTTTTTCCAATGGGTTGTTCACCACATTCCAACACTACCAGATTGGCATGCAAACCATCTAAACCTTCTTTTAAAAGTTCAGCCTTAGGACAGGTTTAAATGCTAAAAACCTCATCGAGTAGTGGCAGAATTTCCATATCCATAAGGAATTTTTTCAGCTGCCTTGTGGGACAGGGAGAAGATTATTCTGCAATCCCTCTTGGACCATCAAGTGCTCCTCTCAAGGCCTGGGCACCATCCATCCCAACATCATCACTCAAAAACAGCTGGAACACTGACATAGGTTTGAAAACCCTCTTTTATTTCCTACTTTAAACATTTAATATTATATATTAATAGAAGCATTGTTTAATATTTCACTCCTCCTTCAAGTAGCATCACGTGTCCTGTAAAATATATGAGCTGATAGACAGCAGTGGATTCCTGACCTTCTCTGCATCACTCACTGTTTCAAAAACCCACCCGCACTGTGCTCTTCAGTAAATTAAACAACCCTAACCTGTTTAACCCCCTCCTCCCATGGAAGACTTTCCAAGCTCCTCATCCTTTCTGCCTCCCTTTGCTGGCTCTGCTCCAGTCACATTTCCATCTGGTTTGGGCACAGGAATGCTCCCCAAGGTGACAGTGCTCCTGTCAATTGTAGGATGTCATTCAGGGGTGCTCTCCAATCCCTAACTTCTCAAACACCTCCTGGAGTGGGAGATGGAGCGTCTGGGAATAACCACTACCAGGGCTGATGGTACAAACCATTTCAGGACAGCGTAAAGCTGGAAATTTCTGCCATGGGAAGAAGAGGTGACAGAGTCAAACCTGCCTCTGGAATGATCATTTTGTGGTTTAAAGGATGATAGGGAAATTACCACCACTACATCCTGTGCCATAGATAGCAAATATCCCAGTGTCCCCATTTTGGCTCTCTTTATTAATGGTCTACAGCTGAAATTGAAAATGTTACCTCTGGAAGGTGAACAACACAGCACCAATGCACTTGGCAGCAGCCATGAGGTCTGACAGCTCCTGGCACACAGGGACATTCGGGGACTTCAGTTTCAGGAAAAGGATGGGTTTGGCAACCCTTCAGTCCCCGGCAGCTGCTCCATCAAAAGCATTTTGCCATGCAGCATCCCTATAGCTAGGGAGAATATTTCCCACTTCCACACTAATTTTACCTGGTTTGCCACCAAGAAAGCAAACCGGTTTTTTAAGGAATGAAATTAAATCAAAAGCAAAATCATTTTGCTTTTCTCACAAATCCTCTTTCCCCCTTTTTTTGGTACAGAGATGGAAAATTATATGGGAAGTGGGAGGAAAAAGGATTGTTTAGAATAATAATTTTTCTGCATGAAGAACTGGAAAACTCACCCCAGCTTAATCCAAAAGAGCTGAATTTCCATATCTCACCTCACCCCCTAAGCCTCTCACCTGGCAGTGATCCGGATGTTTGCTCATGCTGCAGCCTTTGGGCTTTCCTGCAGCACCACAGAAAAGGCAGAGGCTGTGGATGGGAGAATGGGAGGAAAGAGGGAATTGGATGCCTCCAAAGACAAACGCTGCCTTGTAGAAACTGGGATGGCTGCAAGCCTCTCACAGCTCATTGCTCCACAGCAAGCAAGCTGGTGGTCTCCATCCAACCACGGGCAAACATCCAACTTGGAGACCCTCCATTCCAGACTGACGGCAGCTGCTGAATGTCCCAGCAGTGTCTGCTGCACGGGAGAACACACGGAGGCGGGAAATGCGCACCAGCCCTTGCCATCCCTGAGGAAGGGCAAGAGGAGCCCAGCGCTGGTTTGGCACTGCACGGTCGCCCACAGCATGAGCTGTTCCTGTGACAAACTGCTGATCTTCTCCAAGGGGTAACAGACCTTCCCATGAGAAGACCACACAAAAGAAACTAAGGACCGAGTCCAAGAACAAGCAGGATCTAACTAGTCCAACTTAAATTCTAATGTAACATCCAACTGGCCTTCATCCCAAGATGGGATGTGAGACTCAGTCGAGTCAAACTCGAGCATGTCAGCAGGGTGGGCTGTCCCACCTCAGACAAGGCAACACCCCTAAGATGAAATCACCAGCAAATGGGCTTCTGCTGCCCATGGCTCTTAGGCCAAGCCACTGTTAGCTGCTGCATCCATCCCTGAGACACCACTGAACGACCACTGAACGACCAGAGGGATTTTTCCAACCTGTTGCCACTGTCTCAGCGTACAGGGAATTCTGTAACTCCCCATGCACATGGAGATTTTATTTTTCCCTTCTTTTTCAATTACATATTCCATTAACTGCCTGCACCTCCTGATTTGCTGAAGACTAGCTGAGGTTTCCAAACTGAAGAAGGAAATAAAGCAGTGATCTATTACCATTTACAGCTGCCATGGGATGATGCAAAACTTAATCAGTTGTTTGTGAAATGCTTTCACTAGCAGGGAAAAAAGGCTGGGGGAAGAGCAATCCCTTGCTGAAGATAATTTCCACCCCATCACCCTCTTGATTTTCTTTTAAATAAATGCCTGGGGAAGTGGAAGCCCTCAAAGTGTATCCAGGTGATGACAGCTCTAGGCTCCCTCCTACAGAAGGCTCCCAAACTTAATCCAGCAATGCCATTGCTGCCGGCCCTCCCCAATGGTCACCAGACCACAGGGTCACTGTTCTGACCACACACAATGCTGCAGGCAAAGAGCCACCGGGAGGGCCCTTGGTGGGATCTCAGCAACCACAGAGATGGTTTGAATCAGAGACCACACTCTGAATTTGACCCACTCAGCCTTCCCTTGGTTGGCTTCAGGTCCAGAAGACCTCTTGGGTCAGCTCTGCCCTTGACAGGTGGGTTTAGTCAGCACTCCTCAGATGGTTTTAGAGGTCATACCATTCCTGACAAGACCATTCCAATGAGATCTGCTGACCTGGAACAATCCTGATGGGAATGACAGCTCTGTGTAGCTATTCCTTGAAGAGATGGCCATGGGTAGATACAGAACTCTGAAGAAGACAGTCCCTTGCAGCTCACCTCTGCTGAACCTTGTGAGGAGTGGCTGCAGCTCCCCATCAGCACCATCCCAGCAGCGCCGAAGGGACTCTGCCGGTCCCACACCCGCACGTTCCTCTCTGATTATCACAAAACCCTCTCTGCTCCCCAACTCAGCCCACGTGAATTGGGCTCAAAGACCACCCAGCTGGAGCTGCAGAGCATTCAGCGACGAATAAAAATAACAATTGCATTAAGTGAGGCTCCGCTCCTTGCCAGGAAGATTAGCAGTGGGAAAATTCCTCCTTCAGGGAGTTCTGCAGCCAAGGACCAGCCCTCAGGGTTCATGACCGACAGCACGCCCCACGCACACTTAACAGCTATAGGGGAAACGTGGGAAGAATGATGAGACTGGTGAGTTCCCCTAAATCTCACTATTGCCCTCATTCCTCAAAGGGAGAGCATGGTCAGGTCAGTGATCCCGGCAGAATGACAGGCAACCAGCACCCAGGCTCGTTTATCAAAGCTGTTCCAGGGGAACTGGGGACAGGAAGGCTGCACCAACTGCAGCATCATCTTTCCCTCCAGCCCATTTGTTATTAAGAACAAACCAACCTGAGGATATTAGAGAAAGGAGGAAGAATCACCTCATTCACTTGTCAAACAGATTTCCACCAAGCATCTCCGAGGACGGGTCCACATGTGCCAAGTGAAGAGTGTGTTGTATAATGAAGAGCCATGAAAAGGCAAGAGCCAAGTTATGGATCACAGAGAACAATACTCCATGGAGGTGAAATGAATACATACACACACACACACACACACACACACACACGTCCTTCAAATATTTTTTACTTTGCAGAAATGCAATGGAAGGAAAAACAGGCTGGAGAATTTTGTCTCACCACAATCACCAAGTGCTAAAAATCCCTTCTAGGGCTTAAATGATATGTTCGTGCTCCAAACCTTTCCAATACTTGCCCTCAAAATAATTCAGGAAAGCCTGTTACACGGTCCCATACCTGTTCTTGCTGAAAAGAGCACTTCAACACCGGACTACAGAGAACTTTGTGCTTTATGCACAGAACTGGATTTGTCTGGCTGCCTTTCACTCTCCAAGTCTAATCAGATGTTACCTGGCTCATTTTACAGCGCAGTGTGGGCACAACCTTTATGTTACATAAAAAAAAAAGACATGTCACACGAGAAACACAGCAAGGTCTTGCAGAAATATTGGCCTAAGATGCAAAAGCTGATCTATACATCAACTCCTCACACTTCTTGTTTCTCTCCTCCTTTTCATAGACAAGACAGTTCTCTTTCCCCTCCTCCAGCCAGTTTCTAATCACTGCCCTGCCCTGCCACCTGGTAAAAGAACAGTAAAATACTGGCACAGGAGAGCAGGCAACTGCAATATTTAATGACTAAAATAATTTTTCTGAACCTCAGACTATTTGGAACCTCCCAAAAATTCTTCCAAGTGAGTTAAGAATCGCACGGGATGACAACTGTGTATGACAAAAAGGCCTCAAAACACCTTCCAAATTAATTACTGAGTTCAACCACCACAAAGTCTTCTGCCAAGAGCCCCAGGGCCCAGTTTTCCTGCTTTTGATTGATTTTACTTAATCACAGAGCTTGTTAGTCCCAAGCAAGCCCCCCATATTGCATTGTGCTTGACGTCCTTTGGATCCCACTCATGGAATTCGGGGATGGTGCCACCCAGCCAGATGTTTCCAGCGCCTTTTGACAAGAAATACATATTTTTCTTTTATTGGACACCCTGGCAAGAGAACCCACATGGAATGTAAACTCTGTCTGCAGAGATATATATTTTGTCTCACTGTTTATAAACAGATAGAGCCCAACTCTTCCCCCACCAGAGTTATATGAGCCCTGAATTTATCAACATTGAAGAACATACTCCTGATTTACACTGAAACAAACAGGCAAATTGTTTGCAGGAGAAAAAAAATAGATGAGGCAAGCAACTCTCATTTGCATATAGATTTGAATACACACACAACAATATTTAGATTATTTGTAATCAACACACTTGCCTCAATACCCACTACAGCAAACTTGAGATCCAGAGGGAAAGTCAGGGAAAGATACCCTCGTCTTCCCCAGTGAGAAGGGAGGCTGCTCACACCTGAAAAATTTCCTTGGCAACATCTTCATTTGGCAGCTGCTTTGACACCCCTGAGCCAGCCCTCACATTTTCTCTGCTGAAGGAGCAGGGCTGGGGTGTCACAGATCGTACACCCACAGACACACAGAGGGTTTCCTGGCTTCTCACCAGCTCACCAAGGCCAGCTTGGATGGGGCTTGGAGCAACCTGGGCTAGTGGAAGGTGTCCCTGCCCATGGCAGGGCGTTGGAACAAGATGGGCTTCAAGGTCCCTTCCAACTCAAAGTATTCTGTGGTCTGTAGTTCCAAGTTCCCTTTCCTTGCTGCTTCTCCTGCCTCGCTGCTGGGTCTTGCTCTGCTCCACCTCGTGTTTGCTGCCCCACAGGACTGTGGCCTGGTCCCAAGAGTCACCAAAGCCAGGTTACTAAGCTGTTGTCTATCTTCTCCCACCCAGCTGCTGGCCCAGCCTTCAGAACCTGCAAAAATCACCTGGTGATTCTAATGGAATCAGGCCTGTAGCTTCTGTTCAAAGGCCTGAAAGGCACGAAATCAAAGTACATTAATTTGATAACTGGCCTGCATACCCATGAGGCAATAAGGATGGTTTGCATCAAATGTCCTTACAAGACACAAGAGAAGCCAACAATGTTTTGACATCAAAAAATTATAATACTTGTAGAGCTGAGCTCTCATAATGATGCATTGTCTGGCCCCAGTTACTGTTGAAACAACACAAACACACTGGTAACAATAATATATATGTATCTATACATTTATAAATGTGCAAACACATAGGCAGGAGGAGATAAATATCTGCAGGTCACAAATAAGCAGCTTTAGGAAGCTGCAGGACACGAGGGAGGATTTTGTTTAGAGTACAGCTTCCCCCTTCCTCCCCCCAGGACGAGATCTCAAACATCTGTCCCCCATTGCCTTCCAGAGAAGCCAAAGGGGTCACTAGTGCAAAACCAACACTGTGCAGAGAGGTCACACTTTGGCAGGGCAGTCACTTGATTTTGGATGGATGAGGAGCACTGACTGTGCTCATCCCCTGCAGCTTCTGCCTGATGGGGCCGCAAAGCTCTGGCAGGGTGCTGCTCCTTTGCCACGTTGATGTAAAGGGTTGGGGAGGATAAAACTGGCCAGGGGTAAGGTTAATCACTGACACTGCATCTCTCTCCCTCCATCCTCACCATCTCACAACCGTATCTGAGTATGAGTGGAGATTCCTCACTCCTTTAATCTGTTTTTTTAATACTCTTATGGAGGGAATCTGGGATCATCAAACTTAATGCAGCTCAAAATGTTTAGAAAAGCAGAGGAGGGCAGAAAAAGGATAAATACGCACACAAATAAAATCCCAGAAGGGGGAGGAAGCAAAGCTGTATTACAGCAAAGGAGCCCTGCTAGCACAAGACACTGCTGAGAGCAGGGAAAGACTGAAACGTGCAGGGTCCCAAGTGATATTGCAGCCAAGTGCCAGGACAGCATCCCTCCAGGAGCAGGCAGGGGGAAACCAACTGTTTGAACAGCAGAACTAGGCTGAAACGCTTTCTGAAAGGGCTCCAGGAGGGAGAACATGGAGAGGGTCTCCATGGCCCAGGCTCAGCCTTTCCCCCTGCAAACAGTGCTGCCCCCACATCCCTCACGGACATGGCCATCCACACGGGAGATTCTCCCAGGGGCACCAACAGTCTGCAACACCCCAACAGCTGGTGGCTTCCGGTGCTGCAGGACAGGACAAGTGGGTGGCCACCAGCCAGAGGGAGAGGGCTGCCACCAGAGGCAGAGATTAGCAAAAGGGGGTACATGCTGCACCCTAAAAAGGGAAAGCTGTGACAGCCTGACTTCAAGCCTAACCCGCAGCAGCACAAAAAGATTGATATCAACCATCTTCCCTTGCTCTGGGATATTCCTTTGGGAAGGTGATGCCAAGCCACATGGAAGCACACCCTTCCTTCACACCAAGCCACGTGGGACAGCCTCCAGCATGGCTGCTCCAAAATCCCTACAATCCCAAGCAGGAATCAAACATGCCTAGCAAATTCCTCTCATAAATCTCTGGCAGCCTAACTCATACAGGGCTTCTGCAGAATGACAAATGCCTGCCATTTTCCTAGGAATAAAGGAAAAGAGGTCTCCTTCCTTCCATTAGCCCTTTGAGGGGAGTTTGGGTTTGTCTTGCTGTTCCAGGCTGGCTGGAGGCATATGATGGGACAAAGATGTAGTTTGGGGGTTTTTTTTATCTCACAACACTATATCTACTTATAATACTCCTTTTTTTCCAGCTTACTCCTGATCCCAGCCTCAGCCCATCTTGTTTTTAGCCCCAGAGATCCATCACAAGGAAGTCACATTGGGTTGTCCAGTAAAACAGCACAGAGCACACGATGAACTGGACAAACGTGGTCATTGCTATCACAACCATTCGGTCTCCAAGGCTGGTTGTTGTCCAGCACCTTTGGATGGATCTTCATAAGAGCCCAGAAAGCCCAGATAAATAATCCCATGACACACTGGGATGTGCCATGAGTTCTTGGCATCAAATCTATGCACCAGGGGCAGGGTGGATTCTGCAGTCTGTTTGCTCTCATAAGTGAGCCAGACTAACACGAAGGACCAGGATGTAGCTCCCTGCAGGGATCTGTGCTCAGGGACACTGCCAAGCAGCCCCAGAGAGGTGGGCACAGCAAACTGGCTGTGAAACCCAGCTAGAAAGCCTCTGCAGGAAGAAGTTGCCCGACTTAAGAAGCATAAAATCAAAATCCTTCCCTGGACAATATCCCTTTTGTTTAAGGAGGAAAGTAGTCCTGAAAAAGCAAAGTTTTTCTCTTGGAAAACTTGAATAGCCAAGCCCTGGGAGACTGCTGAACTCACTTTCCACAGCCGTCAGGAGGAAGGTGAAGCTGAAATACTCCATCCAGGAAAGGCCCTCAGGAAAACAAACCCTGTTTGTTCCCTGCTGATTTTCCTGCTCTTTTTCATCCTTGGGAGGAGGGGAACCCTCCTGGGGCAAAAGAGCCCCCATCTGGTGCTCCCCACAGCTCTCAAAACCCCTAGTCCCAACACCTGGGGGCCCACTGCATGTGCTACTACCAAGCATCTCTTGGAGCAAATCCTCCTGAGCTAAATCATGGCCACTGCCAGCACCCAATCCCCAAAGGCCTCTTTCCTCGGGGGTTTTAGGACAGTACAGGTTCTCCTTTCTAAAAGGTCCCCAGTTCCCAGCACAGCAATATCCCTGGTCTCCACACCAGGGTCAGGCTCACCTTGCACCCACACACAGACCTTCCCAAGTGCAGGTGATCAGACACACCATGGGCTGGGCAATAATGGGGTGACCCCCACTCTGTTGGGGTTCTTTACCTGTCTCCTGAGCCGTGGAGGTTTGCTTTCCATTGCTACTTAGAATCCCAGAATGGTTTGGGTTAAAGCTCACCCAGTGCTACCCCCTGCCATGGGCAGGGACACCTGGCACCAGACCAGGTTGCTCCAAGCCCCGTCCAACCCAGCCTTGACTTCTGCCACCACAGCGAAGAAACCTGAATTGTGCACCCCGAGGGCTGATATAACTGTGCACAAGGGAAAACTGAAAGCTTCTCCCACTCCACCCTGTACAGACTCCCACCAGCTTCTCAAAAAAGAAGGGGGAAGAGCCCCAGGCTGAGTGTTTGCAGTCAGAGCATCCCACTCACCACGCGCCCCATCCGGAGAAGCCGATCGCCTGCAGCACCGTCAGGACGAACTGTGCCCCGAAGATGAAGAAAAAGGCCATGAAGTTAAAGGAGCTGTCTGACCTGCAGAGGGACACAGGAGGTCAGGGGGGCACTGGCACCTTGTTTTCATTCACACTGGTGTCTGACCCCCCAACGTGGTGTCTCCAGAGGGATCCCTGTGCTTGGGAGGCTCCTCCTCTGCCCCAGGCAGGGAGAGCACACAGCTCCATGACTCAGCAGCACCTATTCCCTCCCCAGAACCCGGCTCCTGAGTTGCTCTACCCCAGTAACTGCACTATGGTGACACACAAGGAGAGACACAAGGCTCCTATACAGTGTTTGAATCATTCTCTGAGCAAACATCAGCCCAGCCTGACACTGCCCACCAGCTCAGCCACTGGCAAGGAGGCACACAGGGACCTGCCACTGGCAGGCAGAGCTTGTCCACACACTGAAAGGGATCCCTGAGCATGAGAATTCCAGCTGGGAATGTCCCAGTGCCTGCCTGTCATCGTGTTCACACGCCCACAGTTAATAATCCAGCACTGGGACACACTAGGAGGGAAAACAGCCACGAGGGAGGTGGGTGGTGCCCTGACAGCAGAGGCACAACTCCCATCTCTGCAGGCTCCCCATCCTCAGGATGTACAGGTGAGGTCCTGGAATTTATGCAGGTACAATAATTAGCATGAAAATGACCCCAGCAAGAGGCTGAGCAGGTGCAGTCAAGGTCTCTCTCATGGGGGCACTTGGGGGCTCTGCCACAGAACATCTCCATCCCATTAAACCAGTCACNNNGGGGCAGCCACAGCTTCTCTGGGTAACCTGTGCCAGGGCCTCCCCCCCCAGCACAGGAAAGTCCTTGCTAGCACTGTCCCAGTGTGTCCAGCTGGCCCCAGGACATATATTTGGAGGGTGAAACCCTCTCCTTAAACCCCCCAGACCCTTATTCCATCCACCTTTGTCTTAGAGAGGAGGATGCTGAGCTTTGCAAGCATGGGCTGTCACCTGGACCAGGTTTGTAGATGACACTGCAACACAATAGCAGCCACCTCATGCTTCCTCTCCCTGGAAAAATCTCTCTGCTGCATCCTTAGGGATCAAACACAGGCAATTCACATTTTATCCAGGAGAAAAGTGAAAAGCTGGATACGTCCTCCTTTGTAGAGAGATACACAGCCCTGGAGTTCCTGTTTATAAAACTGCTATCAGTGCAAGCACAAATTAGGTAGAATCAGTCAAGAGTAGGAAATTGCCATCAGAATTTCCACTTTTTTTTTCTTAATAAAAAAAAAAAGGGCAATTTAAAACCACTCTGACTGCTGAGCTTTCACAAAAGCTTTCCAAGCCTTCATTTCAATGGTGTGTGTCACCACAGAAGACACACGAGATGCAGTGAATTCCCCCAAGTTAATTTGAATTATGCCACAAACCAGATGTGTTCTCTGGTGCACAGAGAACCTTTTTTTCTTCCATTTCCAAACAACTACTGCCACATCCCATTAGTTCTTTTATCCCAGTGCATCATCTGACATGACAGAACGAGTCCTGACACCCTCATATATCATTAGGAAGCAACTCCATGCGAGATGGAAAGAGCAGCAGTTTGTTGTAGAAGCACGTTTGATGGGCAGTTGGGGCTACTGTCTCGAAGGTATTTGGGAAAGGAGAAATTCCCCTTTCTGCACCAATTACTACCTCACAGCCAGGAGGTATGCTGGAATGAAGGTGGAATTAATCGGTGAATCATATGGAATTTCACCCTCTGGGCTCGGCTTCCAGCTTGTGGGAAAAGACAGAGATTTAAGCAGAAGCTTTGAAAGCAGGAAGAAATAATTAAAAACACAGAGCCTGGCCTCCTGTGTTAGAGCAGGCTGTGCTTTGCTCCCAGAAATTCCTCCACCAAGCCCAAAAACCCAGGGTGCTAAGGAGGAATCTGCCACTGTGCGACGGATATAAACTCGAGACAGAGCTGAGCAAAATGTGTAAGATCCTTTGGACACCTATTCCAGTGGTTAAACCCTTCTTATCTTCAGAAAGTTTTAATCTAATGCCCATTTCCTGACCTCAGTTTACAGTCACCTTCCTGGCTGGGTCTGCTCCTGCTCAGCTCACGGAACTCCAGAATGGTTTGGATGGGGAGGGACCTTAAAGCTCATCCTGTTCCAACCCCCTGCCATGGGCAGGGACACCTTCCACCAGACCAGGTTGCTCTAAGCCAAGTCCAACCTGGCCTTGGACACTTCCAGGGATGGGGACGTTTTGAGGACACCTCTACATCAAGTTTTTCCTTCCCACTCTTGCCATGCTGAGCACAGATGTCCATGGGAAACACACCCCTTGGAACAACATCATGTTGATTTGCTCAGTTCTCCTCCACCAGAGCCTATGGATCCTCCAGCTAAGCCCGTATCTCTGCATTTCTGCTATAACCATGACTCAAACTAACCCCAAGGACACAAACTGGCGCACCCAGGGCAGCATGCACATGGGGTCACATTGGATTTCCCCTTCAGGTAAGCTGCTGTAAGAGTTCAACGCAAGGTACATTTTCCAGATGTGAGTCACTCTCTGTATCACATACAGGGGGAAAAAAATACCCCAATTTTACAGCCCTTCTGGTAAAGGAATGCAGAGAATGTGCCGTAAACACTCCCCCCATCAAATTGGTGGTAAATTGAGCCAGGAATGCTTGAAACGCTGTACTTGGGAGAACTGCTGGGAATGATCTGGGGGTTTGAGCCTCTTTCAGTCAAACTGTTTGTTCTTTCCGTTCCTCGATTTCTTTTCAGCGCATTTGAGATGCTGAGAAAGATTCTTCTCTGCCTTACTCTCCTGGTGCATAAGGGGTAAACAAGGAAAAACCTGTGAAGATACATACATATATGTGTATATATATATATATATGTATATGTATAGCCACTGGCCCCAGGATGGCTCCACAAGGAAATCCCAGCTCAAACCATGCCCAAGGGCTCCACTGCAGAGCACCTTGCTGCCTGACAGATGGAAGGTGGGTGTTTTCCCACCTTCAGAAGGTCTTTATCTAGAAACAGACAAACGAAGCACCCAGCAACATTTCTTCCTCTCCTGAAAATATTTGAACAATCCCAGATAAAAGAGCCAAGCTTTACAGGGCTTTACATGTGCTTTTGATGAATTCTGTTTCTGCACTGAGTGAAGGAATGCACTTAGCAGGCTGATTCCCTCTATATAAAAACACTGAATTAGCATTTCTCCCTGTGATTCTCAGTGTAATATTGCTATGTCAGAACAACACAGGATAAGCAAAAACCCATAAAAATGGTCTTATAAAATTGCACAGTGCTTGGTTTTCATGCTTTAATCCCTTGACTTCATCAGTTGTTCCACCTGCTGAGAGCAACAAGCCTCTCCTCCACAGAGCTCTTATGGTTATCAAAAATCTCTGCTCTGCAAGATCCAAGGGGACTCAGTGGCCATCACCCAGCTGAAAACCATGATCCCAAAGAGTATCTGGAGATACTTCAAGGCCAGGTAGGACAGGGCTTGGAGCAGCCTAGTCTAGTGGAAGGTGTCCCTACCCATGGCAGGTGGTGGGATGAGATGAGTTTTAAGGTTCCTTTCAACCCAAACCACTCTGTGATTCTGTGACTACCTGGTGCCTAATTTTGGGGGCAATGTTTCTTTAAGACTGGCAGTTAAAATGCAGCAGTAACAATCTAGGGTTAACAAGGTTAGGCATTATGTCCAGATTAGCATTACCAGATGACCTGAAGCAAGGGTTATATTAAAAAATGCCTTAATTAAAAAATACAGGTCAGAACCAGTTTCAGCTCCAAACCTCCGGTTATATTCCCTAATTAGAAGGCTTGGACACATAGCTCAGAGTGATGGATGGGCTGTGTCTGCCTCATGGCATCACATGAAGAGATGGGACACGGCTCCCCGGGCGGGGCTCGGGTGAGATCACACCACTTTTCATTGCAAATCACCTCTTTTTTCCCCAGAAATTAATAGACTGCAGGCACTCGGGAACTAGAAATCAGCAGTTGGTTGCTTCACTCCGAACTTCAACTTTACGCCCTGAAGTCACACCAGCTGTTGGCTCAAGAAAAGCAGAGAGTGCCCACAGCTTAACATGTTATCGACCTACTGCCCAACCATAGCACCTGTGCAGGAGGCAGGAGACGCATCCTCCTCCTTTTGCCCAATCTGTACCCTGGAGGACGACCTCCACCTCTGTGGGGTGTCCTCAAGGTCTTCAGCCCTGCTCAGACTGTGGGAAAGGTTTGCAGAACAGACCACGAGCAACCACATCTAAAGTGTGAGAGCGACACAGTCCTGAGCAGGAGGGAGGGATTAGGTGCTAATGAACACCTTCTGCTTTTCACCACACGCTGTGCTGACCATCTCCACCCCCT
>NW_021940761.1:2657381-2696818 GCF_001715985.3 Manacus vitellinus | reverse complement strand
CTGTGGGGCACAGAACATCTCCCTGAGCACCAGGAGATCTGTGGGGCACAGAACATCTCCCTGAGCACCAGGAGATCTGTGGGGCACAGAACATCTCCCTGAGCACCAGGAGATCTGTGGGCACAGATCATTTCCATCAGTAGCAGTTTGTACGGCCCCAAGCACAAATCACTGACTGGAGCACAGGGCTCTGCTCTGACAGACACCACGTTTCCTTGTAATCCCTGTTCCTTTTGTAATCCCCTTGGGCTCCAGCCCGTGCCTGGGGAGCTCTACATGCAAGTGCTTATGCGTGAAGGAGGGAGGATGGTATCTGGGGAAAGCTGCTGACAGCTGAATGTGCTCAGAGATCCCGGAGTCAATGGTGTGTTCCAAGGCAATGTGGCCGTTAGGCTCCAGCATCCCAAAAAAACACGGAGGAAAGCAACAAAGAGGCAACATCTGCTTTTGGAGAGCCTTGTCCAGGTGTTTGGTCCCTTCCCGGCACACCGGGGCTCACACAGAGGATCAGAGGTGGTTTTCCCCCATCCCAGATTTATTACTGGAGAAGATGTCTCCGAGGAAGCTGGGGAGGTTCCTGGTTCTCATCTCCTCCTCCCTGCGGCTGCCACATCGCCCAGCGCCGCAAATCCCATAAATCAGCAGGAGCAGTTGGGAGATGAAAGTGTAAATAGGCCATCAGAGGAGTTACTGATGCTGACAGGCAAATCCTGCCCTGACAGGCCCCCTGCCACCTCCCCTTCCTTGGGATGGAGGGATGGAAGGGCTGGAGGTCAACGTCAGCCCTCAGGATGGGGGTTTCATAGATGGTCCAACTGCTGCAGGTGCCTGTGGGTCAGATGGGAAGATGCTCCAGCCCAGTCTGCTTTCCACTGGCTGATACTTGCTGTTAGCAGCTCCTGCTGTTTAATCACCTCAAATCGCATTCCCATCTCACAGATCCCAGGGATCTAAAAGCCAGCAGAGCTCAAGCAGGATGACGGTACTCGTGGTAAGGCTAGCGAGGATAAAGCATGGAGAGCTGAGAAATCCCAAATACAACATCTGAGCATCCTAATGAGGAGGGGAGAGAGGGGGAGGAGAGTGAGAGCAAAGCTGAGAGCAAAATCCCTTAATTCAAAATTCTGCTTTGATACCTGTGCCTTAAAACCTTCTGTTCCTGTGTTGTGGGTGAAAAGCCTGGTTTCCTATGTTAAAGAAGGACGGAATAAGTCTTCTGAAACTGCCTCTTTAAAATCTGTGAACTGAAAAGGAAGAACCTCCACACATTCATATTTAAAATTCTGGGATTTTAAACACTAGTTGTGCCCTAGGGGTGGGGAGACCAGGGTAGTCCCCCAAGAGGAAGCTGACTCCTGGGGCTTCATGGCTCAGCTTAGCACACTGCAAATTAAATAAAATTATTTGAAGTAATGCTGAACTCCAAAAGGAATTTCCAAGGGCTTCTCTAGAGCATTTGCACTCAAAGTGCCACCCTAGGGAGCAGCAGGACTGACACCACAAGGTATTTGCCCCAGAACCATCGTGCTCTTCCCCAAGCACAAGACCCTCCAGCCTTTCCCCTCTCTCCTGTCTTGCTTCTTTTCACGTCACACTTCGGCTTTCCTGGGACTTCTCCACCAGAACAGCAGACAGGAGGAATGTGGCACACCATGTTTGTTTGGACAAAGCAAGAAGGGGGGATTACTATTGGCTTCCTAATGGAAAACTGGCACCACCATTAGCTCTGCAGGGAAAAATTGGATGAGGGGGAAGCCCCTGAATTCCCCAAAGAGAGTGAATTACCCATGCTCCAGGAGCAGTGATTAGGCAGGATGCCAAGGCATAGCTGACTTTTTCCAAAACTAACTGAGTCAAAAGTCCATAAATGTCAGGAACTTCACTGCAACCCACATGTCCTTGAGGCCCAGCGAGGAGCCAGCGCAGCAGAGCCAGGGGAGAGGGTGGGACTCCTGACTTTGGTGGTCCTGAGAGCCAGCCCAGTTACCATGGCCTGAGTCAGAGCTCAGACAATCCACCTTTTGCCCGATGCCCTCTTGCAAATGTTTTTCCTGCTGGTGAAAAGCATAACAAGGGAGAGAAGGGCTGAAAGGTGCAAAAGGTTAAGTTCAGCTTCCTGCTGTAACCCCAACCCATAAGCCAGACCTTTAGCCTGCCAACAGGGAAACCAAGCCCAGAAGGCTATATCCTCCCACATGAAGCCCAGCATGGAGGCTCCTCAGGCTGACACGTGCTGTTCCCCACTGGGACAGGAGTTTCAGGGCTGCTGAGGCAGCCCCTCTGCTACCTCACGAGGAGCAGCACTGACCTCTGCTCTCTGTGAGCAGTGACAGGACCCGAGGGAATGCCTGGAGCTGGGTCAGGGGGGATTTAGGCTGGATATCAGGTTCTTCCCCCAGAGGGTGGTTGGCACTGACCAGGCTCCCCAGGGTTTGGCCACGGCCCCAAGGCTGCCAGAGCTCCAGGAGCATTTGGACAACACCCTCAGGGACAGGGTGAGAGTGTTGGGGTGTCCTGGGCAGGGCCAGGAGTTGGACTTGATGGTCCCTGTGGGTCCCTTCTAGTTCAGGATATTCCATGATTCCAGGATACCTCTTTCTCTCCAGCAGCACTGTTTGCTCTGTATAGCAAGGGATTTTACAAGGGACAAAGATAGAAGTGCCACCACTGTAAAACTACTTTTAAAACCCACCAGAAAACAGACACAAAGCTGGAAAAGCACTTCCTATCCCTTAAACCAGCCCGGGGTCCCAGTGCTGCTGCCACACAGTGGGGCAGCCCCTGCCTGGAGGGTGGGAGATGACAGAGGTACAGAGGTGGGGATGCCACAGCTGCTCTTACAGCTCCTCAGTCAGGAGCACTTCTGGAGAGGTTTTCCTCTGAAAGATGAACACTGGGAAGGTTTTCTTCCCTCTGCTGCTCCAGAGGTTTTCTCCTCTGCTTGCAGCAGGCCTGTTCCTGCTGCCCCACGTCTGGCAGCACACTGAGGTGGCAGCATTAGGGGACAATCCCAAGGATTGTCCGTTTCCTGTCACACAGCAGGCACAGCGAAGGCAGCTGGGTCAAAACCAGAGCTTTGACATGGCACATTTGAAATGTGACCAACTTTGCTCAGGCTACTGCTTAGCTGAGATGAAACTCAGGAAATAAAGTGCCTCAAGGCTTTTTTTGCGTGGAGATGCAGAGCCATCTATGTGGAAACAGTTGCAAGGCTCAGTGCTTTCCCCTAAACGACCTCAGGAGGAGAGCCCAGCCACCATACTGAGGCTTTAGCACAATTCCTGTAAAATCTTATTCTTCCAGTGGTACAGTTTTATTTTTTGAAGTGATAAACCCTAATCTCATTAGCTTGGCTCCTTTAGTGATGCAGAATCCCCTCTATCTGATTGGCACAGCAGGCAGGGATTCAGGAAGCAAGCCTGCATCCTCATTAAAGCAGGGGCAGTCTTTTTTTCAGCCTTCTCCTGTTTCAACAAGACATTAGTATGTACAACATGTGCTCTGGAACTAGTTTGGTCTAATCCTCTTTGTTTGCCTTTCAGCTTTGAAACTAGTATGGGATAAGCCTGCTTAGGAAATGCAAGGCTGGCTCATGCCAAGTGAGTTATAAGAGCCATGGGCTTTGCTTACATGTGACAGCACTTCCAGAAGCAAGTCCTGTATGGAACAAGGTCCAGGAAAAGAGCTCTGGGATGGGTTTCCATCACCACTGGCAATACAATGCTCTAGTGGAAAAAAATGATGTGAAGTACGGATAAATAAGCTCCTTCCAGAATCACGATTATTTTTTAACTAAGCATCTGAAAAAAAATTGACAGCATTTCTCAATTATTTCACAGCTTTCAAAGCATCGGCTTTTCAAGTCAAGTTGTCCAAAAGTCTCATTATCAATAATTTCAACTTTCTACTTAAAGAAAAAAATAACTGTAGTTAAAATTAATTTTGACGTTGATACATACAAAAGAGAGTCTTAAAATTATATCTATTTCAAACCCTGGCGGAAAAACCCAAAACTCTAAGTTTTGAAGCCACATTTGAATTCAAATTATTCTCCATTTCATATGTAGAAAATACTGGTGATTGACACAAAGTTTCAAACACTTGGCAACAAGTTCTTTTATAAGGTGAAGTTGAGCAAAGGAAAATTTGCTTTTAAAACCCCCTATTTTTAACAGATAAAAACAACACCATAAAATAGATGTAATGACATGCAACCAGCAAAGTGAGCTCTGAAGTACATAAAATAGTGAGACAGAACTTGGAAGACAAAGTGAGGACTGGCATTTATCTGGAAAATCAGGATATCTGTTACCAAGCACCTGTTCTGTCTCTATTTACCTCTTCCTCCTTTGGGAGTTACCCAAGTGTGGGTCACAGCCGTGCCGTGGGACTGCAGAGCAGAGCCTCTGCTCAATAATTCCCTAAATTCAGCTGCAGAGAGCTGGAACATATGAATTACCTCTCTATTTATAAGGCAATAGCTCTGCTGGGATATTCAGCCTGGACTGAAGTTGTGTTAGTAAAATCAGGAGTTAGAAGGGAACATGGCATCAGGTGCCACAGGGTTTGTGAACCCACCCTCACTTGTTCTCACCAGGGAACACTGGGAGCATTTCCAGAGCACCAAAGAAAATGCACTGGTTTGGGTTTTTATTCAATGTTTTCCTCTTTAGTAAACTTTACAGACTTTCTGTCTCTTTGCAACCTCCCAAAATCGGGCATCCTGGAAAGAAATCAAAGGCGAGGCAGAACTGCTCGTTAAGGTGGGCTGGTGGGACCAAAAGAAATGGAAATCAGCCTTGGAGACTGCCAGGAATTGCTGGCCAGGCCCTCTGGGTTGGCATGCGGGCTCTGGGAGTCCCCCAGTCCCCCTGCACAGCCAACAATGAGCCCTGGGTTTGGGGAGGGCAATGCCAAGTGGTCAGAGAACCAAATGCTGCCCTGGCTCCAGCTGCAGGGACCTGCTGGATGGCCCCACCACAGAGAGGTCTCCTTGGGCTCCAACACTGCTTTTTCCTGCCAAAAGATGATGGTAGGGAAAAACTGAGCCTTCAGATGTCCTGAGATCAAACAGATCAGACAAAAAGTTAGAATAGGCTCTCAGGGAGTTTAGAATCCCCGAACAGCCTGGGTTGGAAGGGAACTTAAAGCTTATCTTGTTCCAAAACCCTGCCATGGGCAGGGACACCTTCCACTAGCCCAGGTTGCTCCAAGCCCCGTCCAACCTGGCCTTGGACACTTCGAGAGATGGGGTAGCCACAGCTTCTCTGGGCAACCTGTGCCAGGGCCTCCCTACCCTCACAGGGAAGGATTTCTTCCCAATATCCCATCTAATCCTGCCCCCTGGCAGTGGAAAGCCATTCCTCCTTATCCTGTCACTCCAGGCCCTTGTCCAAATTTGCTGAAGAGAGAGATATTTTTCTGAAAGTGGGGTCCATACTGGCTGTCAGGGGAAGGGTTTTCCACGCTCTTCTACCAGGTGACACGTACAGAAGAACAGCTTCCATCCTTTTCCTTTTTTTCCCCCCTGTTTTTTTCCCTCACTTTTCCTTAAAGCCTTTCCCCCACAACCACAGCAGCTTCACGGCCAGGACAGCAACACCAGAGCAGTGGAAAGGAGGCAAAGCCCCATGTGAAACTCATCTCTCACCTTCACGCCAAGCCAGCCCCATTTTATTTAGGATGACTCCACACAATGCACTCGAATGGATTTTTCAAATTAGTTTTCCAAGCCAAAGAATTCCATTCAAAGGATGGAGACTCCCCTTGGAGAGCCAGAGGGTTGCTGCACATCTGCAGCGCCCTTCCCAGTGGTTACTGGAGCTGACAGACAAACCCAGGCAAACAGATAAGTTCTCAGGTCAGGTGCAACTCCAAATTGCAAAACTGGCCCACAAGTTGCCCAGATGCAGCTAAACAAGGGGACCCAGCCTAAAGCAGAGCAAGCCCTGCACCTCTCCAGCCACAGCGCCCCAGGGGCACCATCGCTCGCGGGCCCTATTCCAATGCAGTGTTTGCAGCACAAATCATCACCTACCCACATAAATTACTCCAGGGCAGGTCCCAGTGAAGAACTCTCCTGGGTTTTGGCGTTGGGTCCCTTCGATCCCCTCTGCTGGGTGAGCTGGTGAGAGCGCTGGGGCCGGGCAGAGCTGGTGGCAGGAGCAGCCAGGGCTGGTGGCTTCACAGCCCTCTCAGTCCAGCCTCTGGACAAGTTCTTACTGTGGGGGAAAAAAAAGGACAAGAGGGCTCAGTCTTAAGCTCTGCAGGGGAAGTTTAGGTTGGATATCAGGAAGAAATTTTTTATGGAGAGAGCGATCAGACCTTGGAATGGGCTGCCCAGGGAGGGGTGGAGTCACCGTCCCTGGAGGTGTTTAAGGTGAGACTGGATGTGGCATCAGTGCCATGGGCTGGGAACCACGGGGGGTTGGATCAAGGGTTGGACTTGATGATCTCAGAGGTCTTTTCCAACCCAGCTGATTCTGTGATTCTTTGGAAAAAAAGAAGAAAATCATTACAGATGCAAAATTCCAAGTCTTGTATAGGTGCAGGTCTATAGTCTGTGACCACTTCCGTGTTTCACTCTATTTCTTCGGCACACATCCAGCAGCTGAGATGGGAGCTCCTCCATTAGCCCTGCATGGAAGTTATTTGCCTTTAAGAAAACCACAAAACAGTCAAAAGCAACTGCTGACACCAGACATCATTTGGGCTGAGGGGCCAGACTACCCAGAGCCAGCGCAGGGGAACTGTACATGATATTAAACAGGTTTTAGACATCATCTGCTGTGTTTTGAAAGGCAAGTCTCTGCCCAGCAGAGCTCCTCAGGATCCCAGCTGACACTAACCAGAGCTCTGCTGAAGTCAGTGGCACTGTAACCACCTTCTCCAACCATGGGATCTGGCCCCCCAGATTCCCAGCTCAGCATCCTATGATCCTGATTGCACTTTTCTTACTCCAAGACAAACCAAGTCT
This sequence comes from Manacus vitellinus, assembly GCF_001715985.3. NCBI lineage: Eukaryota > Metazoa > Chordata > Aves > Passeriformes > Pipridae > Manacus > Manacus vitellinus. The sequence continues at coordinate 2,689,842 of NW_021940761.1, read as the reverse complement.
TGGCAGGAATGCCCTTCTGTTCAAGTGAAAACGTTGCCAATGTTGTGATTTTCCATCCCTAATTACCAGGAGATTAAATTCCATCACTGTGGATGAGCATGACTGCTGCCTTCAGACTTGCTGACGTGTTTTCAGAGAGGGGGAGAGGGAAGATGAGGAGAAAGGAGAGAAGGAAAGAGACTGTGCATAGAATCATGGAATTGTTAAGGCTGGGAAAGACCTTTGTGATCATCAGGTCCAACATCAACCCAGCACCACCACCATGTTCTCAACTGCCACACCCACACACTTTTTCAACACTTCCAGGGACAGTGACTCCACCACTGCCCTGGGCAGCCTGTGCCAATGCCTGAACACCCTTTCCCTGAAGAAATTTTCCCTAATATCCAATCTAAACCTCCTCACACTCAGCTGGCACAAGGCAGCACCCTTTGACTCAAGGATCCAGCCTGCCCAGGGGTCAAACAGATCTTCTAGAAGTGGTCCAGATGCTTCTGTTTAAGTAGCCCAGTGTTCACAAGCTCCTCGTCCTTCTGCCCTTCACTGCCAACAAGTGCATGTGAGGGCATGTGGACTGAGTTTCCTTCCTGCCCTGGATGCAGCAGGACTTCCTCCAAAGAAGAGTTTAAGCTTCCAGTCTGTACTCTGAGGAAAATCAAGGCTATTACTAATTTTTACTTTTTTTAAAAAATGTCTTTTGCTGATAGCACTGTGGATTGGAGTGTGAATTACAGCCAGCAGCAATAATGAACTCATGACATAACAACCCTGGGGATGGAGCACGGAAATTTGGGGCCAGGGTACAGAAGCTCTCATCAGGCAGATGGGATGTTTGCTAACGCAGGGGTTTGTGGCAGGGGATGGTTTGGATTCAAGCAGGCTGACACACTGAGCCTTTTACATCCTGTACATTTTTTTCTGTGCTTTGTACAGGCAGTTCTTGCCAAAATGTTTCGGACTGCACTTGGCAGAGAAGCGTTTAATCAGCGTTCAGCCTCTTATGGGGCTGTCTCTGAGGGAGCAGACTCGGGCCAGAGATGGCAAGTAGTAATTTTGGCTGCTTAACCTGGGTTGATTAATTTTAACAGTCTGTTTAACAACAGATACCATGTGGCCACAGCCAAAGAAGTTTCATGGTCTTTACTGAGATTGAAAGTAGGTGTGAAACGCTTTAAAAATGCATCATTACTGCAGGAGAGATAAAAGCTTCCTTGTCCTAATGAGGGAATGGAGTGGCCCAGGTTCCAGAGCGATTATTGCTCTTCTCTGTAAGGTCACTCAGTGTTACCAGATCCCTGAATTTCTCTTATAAAGTTGCAGAGGAAAGCTCTGAAGCTGAAAGCTGAAAGCTCCAAATCCTGGAGTCAAAGATTTGGATCACCATCATGCATTTTTGATCTCTGAACTGCTGCACCACCTTAAGGAGAAGAAGTTTAGGTCCTTCTCTCAGTCTCAGAGCATAACCTCTGTAAGGTGTTCAACTCAAGGAGTTACCAAACTCTGTGAGAGAGAGACATCTCTTGTCACAGAATCCCAGACTGGTTTGGGTTGGAAGGGACCTTAAAGCCCATCCAGTGCCACCCCCTACCACGGGCAGGGACACCTTCCAATAGCCCAGGTTGCTCCAAGTCCCGTCCAACCTGGCCTTGGACACTTCCAGGAATGGGGCAGCTACATTGCTCTGGATTTGTAAATTTGTTTTGAGACAAACAACCGCCATGGAATGTCTTACCTCACATTATAAGACACAACAGCTGTGTTTCTGTAATACATTTTGCAATTCAGAGTTGCAGATGATCAAGGAAAAGGTTTTGAGATGAGATAATAACAAAATTATTTTGCATTCCTAAATCAATGTGCATGCCAGTTTTAAATTACATTTTTAAAAAGTGATCTTTACTCCAATAGTAAAGTGTACTATTATATGAGTAACTCAAGGTCCAAGACCAGAGCTGGCTCAGTTATTGAGTTTCCAAGCCACAGTAATGCCAATATATTTGGAAAACAATGTCATATTTAGTTCAGCTAAAAAGCAAAGAATTCTAGAACTGAACTCACATTGTAGGAGTTTGGTTTTGAGACAGTACTCCTTTTTTTTCCACACTGAGCAACCTGGTCTAGTGGAAGGTGGTTCCTGCCCTTGGCAGGGGGTTGGAAAGAGATGGTCTTTAAGGTCCCTTCAAACCCAAACTGGTTTAGGATTTTCTGGACTATTTCCAGGTTTTTATTACAGCACCATTTAGGTCTGAACTTCCCAGCCTGCTTTGAGGTTAGCAGCAAACACCAAACCCTAGTGCCCCTAAACTCCTGGTGCTCATCCACGTACAGTCACCCGAGTGTTTCGTACACAAACCCAGCACCTCTCCAAAGGCACGAGCCAGGTCAGGCCCCCTCCACCCAGGGGTTTGTTTCAGTCCAGCCCGGCCCTCGGGCTTCTGTGCCCTTATTTTCCATCATTTCTTAGAGAACACGGGCAGAGTGCAGGCACTTGTGTCAAGAGAGGGCAGAACAGGATGAAGGAAAGGAGGAAGCCCATCTCCAAGAAATCTCTGATTAAAATTGCTCCCAAGTTCCCGTTTCCTCCACAAACAAAACAGCCTGTCAAAGTCCAAGCTGGGGTGGATAAAATATCAGCCACGTGCCTGACTTACAGCACTGGGACTGAGGTTTGGGCACCATTTCAAGACTTTCCCCTAGGAGTCTATCCAAACCCTCTTCGCTTCTGATGTGGAATAATTTGGAAGTGTTTTCAGGCTGCCGGCTGGGATAACACAAGGGCTATTGTAAACACACACGCAGCTGATCAGCACCAAACCCACACAAATATGGTCTGTGCACACATAAATAACCAGGCAGTATTCTCTAAAAAAAAAAAAAAAAATTAATTGAAAAGCTGAATTAAAGGAAAAGATGAAATCGCTGAGCAGGTCTTGACAAAACCAATGACTGTTTGTGGAAAGAGTTATGTTTCACCTAATTTTGATAAGCGAGATATGGTTAAATGCAGGCCACTAGACTTAAAGAGCAATGGGTAAGCTCCAGCCAGAGCCAGCTGTCATCCAAGTGTGGGCAGCAAAGCAAGACCATAATTTCCATGGATGCTGTTTCAAATGCTCTGCTGCCAGCTGAGAAAGTTTGGAAATGTATGAGAGCATAACCAGGGCAGGAAGACCTGGGAGGTTTAGAAATAACCTGCTGGAGACACAGGACCCAGCCTGGAGCTCTAATCCTGTATTACTGCTGCTTGCCTGACCCCTGCTCTGGGTGGAAAGAAGTGGATTGCCCTTTTGGAGTCAATGTTCTCTGGGATAATTTTGGTTTCCTCCACTACAGTGGCCAGGAAGAAATTCATCTCACCTGTGAGACATGACCCAGCTGGCTTCAATATAGAGTCACGTTTTGGACCCAGCCCAGCTTTTGAAGCAGGCTGATGGGAGCCCAGAAATGAGTGTCTTCAGAGATGGCCTCAAGGGAAGCCACAGCCAGGTGCTGGCATCATTCAGGCACGGCCACACTATGAGATGGAGGGGCTCTTTCCCAGGATTTCCAGGTAGCTCTGGTCTGTCTCATGGTATTACATCCATATCCTCTATTATTTCTTCCAAATTCCTCAGTTACCTCTGGGATTTTCCTCCATCAGCTGCTCTAGGCAGCAGATGAACCAACTCATGCCAGCAGGTGAGCAAAGAAGCCACAGGCAGGGATCTGCAGCAACTCACCTTCCCTTCCTTCTGAAATTCCATCTCCCAGAGGTGTGATGGGACAGAGGTGACATACCTCACACCAAAGCTGCTCTCTGCCACGGCAACTGCTTTTCCTGAAAGGAATGAAGTCTCTCCATATCTGACCAGGCATTTCTGTCCACCTTGCCTAGCCCAAGTTGGGATTTAAAGAAAACAACAGCAAACCCATCTGTCAGGGTTACAGATGTTGAGTATTTACATCTTGCCACTGGATGGATTTTGAGCAGAATCATTCCATATGTCAGTGGGGAGAGCAAACCTCATTCCCAAAATGAGATAGCAAAGATTTCTCTGCAGTAATAAATCCATCTGGATAATAATGGGGTGGTTTATGACTGTTTTGTAACTGCACCATCTGCAAACAATATTTCCTTGAGTAGGAAGTAGCTGGAAAATGAAGCAACATTTCATGTGGAGAGGCTTAAGTTCTTTGCTCTTCCACCACCAGCACTACTTTGACCAACCTCACACTCAAAGCAATGCTTAAAATAAATAAAAGGAGTTGTCCAGGCCTTACGTGGGTCTTTGGTATCCACTGTAATCAAAGAGCTTATGGGTTGAGTCCCAGCTAAGAGGCCAGAAGGACTGATTAGAGCCCTCTGAGTGACAAACCTTGTGATCCCTGCTCTGGGTCAGGCTGATTGTGCAGGAAACAGCCGTATGTCGACACTGCCTCCTTAGGACAGCCTTGTTGGAGACTTGATGCAAAGCCTGTTAAAGCCTTTGATTAGACTTCCTCTGCTGCAGCAGCCTCTGGGCAAAGCAATGTCATCAGCTTTTTCTGGCCCATTCACGGCCTAGGCTGATGCATTTCCCAAAGGAGAAGACTTTTGCCAAGATTATGCTGGTCAAAACCCACCACCAACTATTGTACAAAGGAAGCCACAGTTCCTGATGTTAAGCACATCTAAGACAATGTGCAGAAAAGGCTATAAAACAGTTAAAACACCTAATAAAGCACTGAGGGAAGGGGAGAACATGAATTTTATGTGAGTTCATCATGCACACAGCATAATTCAATCAAGATAGCAACAAATGTGTGATCCTCCACTGCAAATTCCTCAAATCGTTGTCCTTGACCTTGTCTGAAAGGCTTTGCTTAAGCCCTTGAGACTGTGACTTGAGACAAAAGACAGTCTGTGTCACCTTTTGTTTGGTGACCTGCCCTGACAACCTCATCAGATGATTTTGAGCACTACTTTTATCCAGGATAGATTTATATGTCGTGCATGAAGCAATCAGGATCTTGCCTTTAGTTCCCCCACATTCACCATTACACAGGAAAGCCTCTAACCTGGACTGGGAGTGAGTTAAAATTTAAGCCTCCTTTAAACCTAAGATCCTGACTCAACTTGCACAGGTTGCCCAGAGAAGCTGGGGCTACCCCTGGATCCCTGGAAGTGTCCAAGGCCAGGTTGGACACGGCTTAGAGCAACCTGGGCTAGTGGAAGGTGTCCCTGCCCATGGCAGGGGGTGGAATGAGATGAGCTTTAAGATCCCTTCCAAGCCTAGACTGACAAGGAACACACAGGCTGGAGCTGGAATCATTGCAGGAGGCAAGGATCTCCACAGGGCCATACTCATTTGGGCCTATAAATACAAACATTAAGGAGACTCCCTCCAGACTTCAGTGGCTAGTTTGTCATGTGAGGAACATTTAGGAGTACATGGGCTGCAAAGTCATTACCATCCTCCACAGAAGGATAAGGGACATTGATTCAGCTCAAGGCTCGGGACAGTGGAATGTTGGACAAGCAACCTTGACCAAGCCAAGGTTTAGAAGTGGTGGGAGTGGGGGATGAGGGTTCATGCACATCCTCTGAAGAGTTTATCAGCAAAACAGCCTAAGAATATCCTCAAGGCTGGAATAAATTAAGACACACATTTTAGAGATGTCTAGGATGCCCCATAATTTGATGACATCCCAAGTCCTAAGAAAGGCAAGGGTCACAAAATTATCAGTTTTGTGGGTGATGAACAGGGGTAGCAGTTCATGAACTAAATGTATGCAATGTCTAAAGCTCTCCTAATAGTTAATTAAGGATGTAATGCACAACTTATAGCACTGAGAAGTACCAACTTAGCACATGAATCAGAGCCTGGTGCTGTAGTTATGTCACAGCACACAAATATATCCTCACTATTTGCATTCAGCCTTGTCTAGCCTTGGATGAGGGCTTCTGTACAGATGGACTGATAACATGAGCTAGAAATGCTGGCCAGTCTAAGAAGCCCTTCACACTTCTTAATGCTTTGGTTCTCTTCAGGTAAATACAGAGGTGTCACCTAAAGAAGTTTCTTCTCCCCTGACATGAGGTTGTAGCCAGGTGGGGGTCAGGCTCTTCTCCCAGGGAACAAGAGACAAGACAAGAGGAAACAGTCTCAAGCTGATGAACTTCAAGGTCCCTCCCAACACTAAACCCCCCTGGTCTGAGCCCATCAGGCTCTTCAGGAACACCTCCAGGAAGGCACTGCTCAGCTGTCCCCTGTGCTGTGACAACAGCACAAGCCGTTCCCAGTGCTGGCAGCCCTCCATGGTTATTAGCAGCTAATAACCCAAGCATTTCTGGGCCCCATATCACAGCATCTGAGGGCCTTTCAAGAGTTAGAAGAATTTAAGAGTTTGGTTTGCTTTGCTTTGGCTCTGGAAATCTGCATGGCTTGACCCTGGACACTCCTTGCAAGGAGACAGGGATGATGGTGGGTAATGAAGAGGTAGAACTTTAAGCCACCCTAATGGCTCCACGATCAACCAGATTGAGTAGAGGTGGGAGGTAAGTAGGGAGGCCTGGACAATTCCCTGTTTTGGACCTTCATTTCGTGAGGCTGTCTCCAGGGAGGATCTGTGCTGAACCACTGCATCTTGCAGAGAGTACCCTGAAGCCACTGCTTTCACAGAGTCATAGAACTGTTAAGGATGGAAAAGCCCTCTAAGATATTTGAGTCAACTATTCCCCCAGCACTGCAAAGGCCACCACTAAACCACGCCACAAAGTGCCACATCCACATGGCTTTTAAATCCCTCCAGGGATGGGGACTCCACCACTGCCCTGGGCAGCCATGCCAAGGCTGGACAATCCTTCCATGAAGGAATTGTTCCCAATATCCAACCTAAACTTCCTCTGGCACAACTCGAGGCCTTTCCTTCTTGTCCTGTCCCTTGTTCCCTGGGAGCAGAGCCCGACCCCCCCCAGCTCCCCCCTCCTGTCAGGGGGTTGCAGAGCCAGAAGGTCCCCCCTGAGCCTCCTTTTCTCCAGGCTGAGCCCCCCCAGCTCCCTCAGCTGCTCCTGCTGCTCCAGCCCCTTCCCAGCTCCGTTCCCTTCCCTGCACACGCTCCAGCCCCTCAGTGTCTCTTCCGTGACAGCCCAGAACTGGGCCCAGCCCTCGAGGGGCCTCAGCTGTGCCCAGCACAGGGGTGGGCACTGCCCTGGTCCTCTGACACACCATGGCTGGCACAGCTGAGGTGCCCTGGGCCTTCTTGGCCACCTGGGCACACCACCTCAGTGGTGGTTTCACCTGAAACACTTGCCAAGATAAAACAGCTCCCACATGCCCCAGATCCAAAGGGGTGTCATCAGCCGTAACTGGATGGAAAATGAGGATCCTCTGTATGATGCCAAAGCCTCACTCCCTTCCACCTCCTGGGAGAACTGGAGCTGAGCACCAGCACCACTCATAACACTCATCCCCATTCCAGCTATCGTCCCAGAGCTCCTGCACATCTGGAAAAGAACAAAACAGCCCAGCAAACACACTGCTCTGAGTCAGATGCCTTCGTCCTGAGTCACCGAGTGGGATGCAGAGGAAAAGGTGAAAGGCGTTAGTTATTCCAAGGAATTGTGCAATGAGCAAAACAAACCCCAAACACAAATATCACCCCCATTGGGGAGGCTGCCTGCCTCCAGGAACCCCACGAGTCAGAAGGCCCACGGCAGCTCAGAACCTGCAGAGCCAAGACACACAGGCACGCTTAGACCTCCTGGAAGGAATGTCTGGGCCTGGTGGTGAATTTAAATCATGTCTTAACACACTTCCACCCCAATGCCTCCAGAGAAGCTCAGTGTTACAGCACAGTGCTCTCCCGTCAGCTTCCTACTGGGAAACATGGGAGGCTTGGAAATGTAATCACAGTGCAGCCCTTACTGGCCATGAGTGCAGATCAGAGGGGGAACACTCAGCTGCCATCATTTGTGCAGATGGTGTTTCTCCCAAGAGTCCCCCAAAAACCTTCAGTGGGCTCAACTGAAATAGTTTTTGGTTTTGTTTTTTTTTCGTTTTTAAGTTAGTCCAGCCAACCAACAAACACTTCAACTACCTAGTTCAACTTTCTTTGGCAAAGCTGCACAGTCCTCAGGCAGGCATCCTACAGGTATCCTACTGCTGTGCTCTCCAGCTTGGCCAGTTTTGAATCCCCAGTAAGATTTGCCAGACACTACCTGCTTTTGTTGGCTATTACCCTCTCCCCTGGGAGACTCTTCTCTTTGCTTCAAATCTGGCAGAACAACTCCTGCTGCTTGTAGATTTATATGGAGGTACATCAAGTTCTCCTTCCAGTACACACGACTGCATAATCAATTCCTCATGAAGGTTTGTGAAAAAAACTCTATTCTCAGACAGTCTTTTCCATGGAAGAGTTTTTAAACTGTTTCCAAATTGCTAATATTAAAAAAAAAAATAGTATGCAAATAGTGACATGTTAACAGCTCTGGAAATATGTGGTCTGTTCCCAAAGCCACAGCTCACGGGGGTTAACACACAAACCCAAGTGTCCTCCCAAGCCTCATGTCTGCAAAACCAGAACATTTCAACAGTCCCAGAAACAGGCTGAACAAACCTTTACCAAGAATACACAGGTATCAACTGAGCTGAGCTTACCTTCGAATGAGAGAAATTTGCTGGAAGAGGTTTCTGGTGCCTAATCCAGGACTATTTCCTCCAATTCTGTTTAAGTCAGTTTTTCCAAGAGTTAAACCCCCCCTAGTTTTAGCCAAACTCTCATTTAAGGCATAAAGGGAACAATATTTATCATTCAAAGGAACCAGTTCTATTTCGCCCCTGCTCCTATTTTTGTCTTCTGCCTCTAGACAGGAGCGTCCCTTCCCTGTGCTAATTAATAGAGGGATAAAGGCACACCTTGGGGTTGAGAGTTTCATAGAAAAGTTAATTACAGATCCTGGCTTTATAATTACCAGTCGAGACGCTCACATTATCTGCCACAGGACCCCCCAGGCTTTACCTGGCTAGAAAAAAGCAAGGGACGACTTTGAAGGCTGGAGTGAAAGCTGATCTTTACTGAAAGTGTAAGACATAGGAAGAGCCACCAAAAACCTCCATAACAATAGCATTAGGGGGGACAACAACAGGTCAGAAAGAGAGAGAAACACTAATGGGTCACAGACATCATCATGTACCTGCCAAAATTGAAGAGAATGGAGATTAAGACCATAAGAAGATAATTGAACCTGCTGCACTGGCAACATGATGTGGAGCCGGGTAGCTGTAAGTCTGTTAGACAGGCTAACTGGAAGAAGATGCAAGATCAGGGCAGAGGGAAAGCTCTCCTCAGACAAGGCAGCTGAAAATGTCAATGTGCAAACTGCGCTACCTGCTCCCAGCTCAGCCCTTGGACCCAGCAACAGAGTGGCTTAAGATGATCAAGACCACTTGTGTACTTCCATCTCCAACCTGCCAGCACTTACATACACACTCTGGTATTTGCTGAGTTGGTGCCTCGAGCTCCCCATTCCATAAATCCTCTTCCCTTTCAGGCTCAAGGGATGGAAAACGCTCTCTGAGCGCACAAAATACTCACTGAAGTCAGAGGGGAACTGCAGTGAGAAAATATGGCAGAAAGTCACTGTCTGGAGAATACAAAGGGCTCCTTATTTATAAAACCAAACTTTTCATAACCAGAAGATCTGGACAGAAACATCACACTGGCACCCAGGGTTGCATGGACTGGCCTGCCTGGGTTTTACCAGCAGCCTGTGAGCTCACACTGCCAGTTTCTGCAGGCTGGGACATCCTTGTGCTGTGTCTCTGTACAGACCATGACTCCTCTGGGGCACTTTCTATAGGCAATTTTGGGCACACACATAACTTAGAATGCAGTTTAAAGCCAACATCTTACCAGTACAGGTTTACACAGCAGGACAAACACCACAGTTCACAGCCTGGTCCTAATCCTCCTCCGTTCCCAAGGTGCTTGGAGCAGCCAGGAGCACAGTTCCCAGTTTAAAGAGGAATCATTCATTCCTTAAGGATGTGTTGGTCCATTGTAGAAGTTGTATTTCTCAATGTATTCAAGGCTTTGCCAGCCAATTCCATAAATCAACTTGTTGGAAAAATTGCCTAAAAAAAGAAAAAGGCAATTAAATGTCGTGTGAGCAACGCAGCCACGCAAGCAGGAATTCCTCACCTCGTGTACTCCCAAGGCATTTTTACAGTCCTTGCTATAGAGGCGCTCCTTTGCCCCTTGAAAACTGCCTTTAAAAATACCCAGTGAGACTGCAAAAAACTTCCCGAGTGACTGTCATGGGGAAACAAAGCAAGAGAAGGAGAGGAAGCGGTGAGTTGTGGGCCACCGTTGGTGGGCACTTGAATAGGAGCCCTGTGCTTGACACCAGCGCCACTCGGAACAAAACCGGAGCCCGGCAGCCATTTGTCAAGGGGCACAAATGCACACAAGTGGTGAGAACCTGGCCCTGCTGTAAGAACGTGTCAGGGACCTTTCTGTGGGGCTGTGCCGAGCCCCTGATGGATCGCTGGCCTGGGAGGGCAGCATTGTGAGCAGCAATAATGAGACATCTGGCCCGTTCTCTTTCTGAAAGAGTATTTTGGCTCGACTGAGACCACATGAGCAGCTCCTTGGACAATGCACAGACTCAGGGTCTCGCTGCCACCGATCTGCAGTGCCGGGTCTGTCCTCCCCCATATCCAGCACCATCCCTCCAAATCCCAGCCCCACCAGCATCCAGGGGGCCTTTGCCCCTCTCTGGACTGACACCATCACTCTCCACAGCCTCCGTCACCCAGTGGATCCCCCCTCAGAGGTCTCCATGCTCAGGACACCACAGCCAAGCTGACACACACACAGGTTTACACAACACAACCTCTCTGCCTTAAATCTGCCCTCTGGGCACAGGACCATGGAATGGCTTGGGTTGGAAGAGACCTTAAAGCTCAGTTCATTCCATGGGCAGGGACACCTTCCATGAGACCGGGTTGCTCCAAACCTGGCCTTGGACACTTCCAGGGATGGGGCAGCCACAGCTCCTCTGGGCAACCTGTGCCAGGGCCTCCCCACCTTCAGCATAAAATATTCCTCCCAGTATCCCATCCAACCCTTCCCTCTGGCATTTTGAATCCATCCCCCTTGTCCTGTCACTCCATCCAGAAAAGGCCCCCCATCATCCCCCCAGCCAGAGAGGGAAGGATATGCAGCAGGATGTGAGGAATTTATCAAGCTGCCAGTGCAAACAGGCTCCCCATCCACAGGTAAACCGGCAGCTCCTGGGAATCCATCCACTCTCCTTCCTGTGCACAGGCAGGACCCAAGGCAGCTGCTCACAGGCACAGCCTCAGGGAAGCAAGTATAAATTATAAAGCCTGATGTGTGTAAAAACAAGAGAGTTTCTACAGAGAATTTCAGTTCTGAGCACTTTTTATCCAAAAAAATGGAATATATAGGGATTTAATACACTAGACAACCCTTCAGCAGCTCTCTCCTGACACCCTACACCCTCCAAGTGACAAGGGGAGCTGAGAGCTCTCTGAGAATGGACTTGGGACATAAAGAAAATACGGGAAATAGAAGCAAAGAAAAGAACAGCAAAGCAGAGGAAGCAAGAAGAAGGATGTCTGTGTGCTTCAAATACCTCAAAACAGAGGCCCCACTTTGCAAATAGTGTTTCACTGGGGGAGGGAGGGGGAAGGCTGGTTTTCATTTCATTTTTGCTTTGAAAACACCATTTTTCCGCACATCCACTGAAGTGCAAATTTCTTCCGAAACCACTTAAACAGAGAGCACGTCTCAAAGCTGGGGTTTCCTAAAACACATCTGTTTGAATTTATAAAGCCATGGCTGAGAGAGCCCCCAGCAGCCCCTCGCCAAAGGAGCCACGAGCAGCATTTCCCAGCACAGCCCCCAAAAACACCCCAGCGCCTGCCCGGGCACAGCAAGGCAGGCACCAGCACCAGTGGCAGAGAGAGCACAACCCACCAGCTCAGAAGAGGGTGACAGAGAGACCGATTTCTCCAGCTCCAGCCTTGGCATGGACCATGCCAGCTGGGAAGAGAGATAAGGAGCGGCTGCTGGTGTGTGGGGGTGATAAATGGGGTGTTCACACAGCCCCCAGCACTGACCACCAACACCTCTGCAGCTGCCGGCACATCCGGAGAGCCCATCTCTCCATCCTGCTGCGAGCAGCGCAGGCAGCCACAGGCAGGATGTGGGGATAATATGAAGGGAAGAGGGATACACCCATTGCTGTGCCTTCCCAGCTCCTCCTTCCGTGCACTCCCCACAAACCCCGGCTCAGGCAGACGGTTTGTACAAACAGCTCACGGAGGGGGGAAGTCTGGAAGCATCTCCAAATTCGCTGCTGGCACAGCAGCAGCCTCCCCCTTCCCAGCTGGCAGTTGGCACCGACAGCACTGCATGCCCCAAGCCCTGTTCCTGCAGCTGGAAGGGGCCGGGAGGGGAGGGACGCGGCCCCGGTCCCCAGGCTGGCAGCTGCAGCTGGTGGCAGGGATGCCCAGGGGAAGCAGGTGGCTCCTTCCCAAGGGCTGGGTGGGAATGCTGGCACCCAGGGCTGACGGGGCCTCTGCAGAGAGGTGACCTGCTGGCTGGGGGCCCAGTGAACACGTCTGGTGCCCTGACAAAGGAGCTGTGCAGCCCCAGCGGCACCGGCTGTGGGGGCTCAGCTCTGGGGCACCCCAGGAGGCTCCTCTGCCCACTGACAGCTGAAAGGAGGGACACAAAACATCTCTCCAAATCTGCTCCTTACAGAAGGAGATGCACCAGGCACCAAGCTGTTCCCTGCCACTGCACAACCCTTCCCTACCACCTGCACGCCTCTTTTTCTGAAGGCTGTCCCAGCCTGTCTGCAACAGGACAAGGACATGCAGCCCCTCCCAATTGCCCCTGCCCCTCCACAGCTTACCTTCCAGGCTCACAGCATTCCCATCCTCAGCTGTGGAGACCTCCATCCCAGGGCCATACTGACCTGTAAAACCATGAGTTTAGGGTAAGACAGACACCAGGCCCCAGCTCAGTGGCACAGTTGCTGCTCCTTTCCTGGAAATTTTAAGGTCCACGGGTTTTGTGGTGCCGAGGAGTTCTTTGGCACTCAGTTGAATGTATTTAATGCAGCCTGTGGAGCAAGCAGTCCATGGTTAATGCATCCAGAATGGCTCGTGACTGTCTACTGGGAAGACGTGAAGAGGGCAGTAATTCATCCAAGTCCACTCTGCTGTGCACATTCCCACTGTTCCAAGGAAGAGGTCATGCCCTCTTTTTCCCGTGCCTCTGGTCTCCCCCTCTGCCCTTTGCCAGGTGCCAAGAAGGGCCCACAAAGCCCTTTTACTTAATTTTTCTTTCCCCCCTCGAAGCTCCCTGCAGCTGTTGCACAGCAAACTCAACATGCTGGGCTGAGCAACCTATGATTCCTTACTCTGTGCCCTTGAAACCAGATGGCATGCCCAAGTTTTCTCTGACAAGCAAAGGAATCAGAACTGACATGACTGGAAAAAACAAGCTCAATTCCTCTTGGCAGGATATTAATTTAGAAATCTCTGGTGTCGTCGCCCCAATTCACAATGAATTTGAATCCAAGCTTTCCTAGTGCCAGACAACACAGAGATTTGACAGAGAAGGTAATTGGAGGAAATGGTTTTGTAATCCAGCTATTGTGCTGGCAAGATCCAGCTCTCCTCAAGAACAAGGTTCACTTCTTGGCATGGCTGATTCATCAGCATCTATTTGTCCCCAGTGCCTCTTGGTTTTCCTCTGCCCGGCAGGGATGGCACGGACCCTTCAGAGCAGTGTCACAGCTGTGCTGGGCATCCAGGCTTCCTACAGCCTGGTAGGTGGCAGCAATGGAGCAATGAGTCCTGCAGGGTGAACCACTCCAAGTGTCCAAGGGGCACGGGAAAGAGTAGGATGGAGGGAGTCTCATGGTCCACACACCCCTTGGGCAGCAAACACACCAAGCAGCCGGAGCCAAGCATCACCCATGGTGGGTGCCTGTGCCATGCCAGTGGCAGGAACAAGGATGGAAACGTTCATGTGGGAGCAATCCCACTCAGCCCCAGGGCCTCCATCCACTCCACATAACTGGGTGGGTGGGTGGGAAAACCTGAATTGAGGCAGAGTTTGGAGCAAAGCTTGTAATCACATCCTCAGTGACGTGCCCAGTAGCACAGAAAAGATTCCCATGAGGTCACCTGACAGACAGGTCCTAATCACTGGATCACAGAATCATGGAATGGCTTGGGGAGGAAGGGGCCTGAAAGGCCTTCTTGTTCCACTCCCCTGCCATGGGCAGGAACACCTTCCACCAGACCAGGTTGCTCCAAGCCCCATCAATTCTTATCCTTCTCTGAAAAAGTCACTGCAGACAAAGGCTGCATCAGGCAGGGGAAAACCAGCATCAAAGGGCAAAAGAGTCTGCCCTGCTCCCACCAGGAAAAGAGGAAAAAGAAAAGGGAGGAAACAGGGTGCAGAGGTTCCAGAATGTGTTCTGAGAGGTGAGCAGCACTTGCCTAGAAATGTTCATGAACAATTCTACGTACGCAGGTCCTGGATCAGCATATGCAGCACCTTCCCACTGCTGTAATATTAACCACTAATAATAACAATCATTTTACTGACCTGCATATTCCTGCCATTCCACTAATTACTCTGTTTTTCCAACTGCCCTTTTTTCCAACTTGCTGGCTGGTGAGCTGCTCAGGATGGATGTTGGATCCACTCTTGAGCTGCACCTCTGAGATCTGATCATTTGGTGGCTGGGGCAGCGTGAAACCCTACCCCTGCTCGCTCCATCAATCCCACCAATACCCTGACATCCCTTTGGGAACCCTGTTAAAATGAGCTCTTGCCCTTCAGAAGGCTCCTCTCCATTTAAATAACTTGGAGGATGGAGCATAGCTGCAGTCCAACATCCCCTGGTATCTGAATATATCCTTTAGCTCCATGACCTGATTCCCTGAGTGCATGCAAAGCCAGCGATTTTGTGGAGGAGGAGGAGGGGAAGAGCTCAGTTATTTTTCTTAATCTGCTAGCAAAAAAATATTAGGATAGTAAACAGCCAGCAATCACCCAGGAATGCCTGGGAGAGCTCTTACCTACCGGCATGCAGATCCCTCATCTGGAATTCATTTATTCACATTCACTATTGATGCTATTCAAATACATGGCTGGTTGGGAAGGACATAATCAAAAGAGACCTGAACTTATTGAAGAGGCCAGTCTCCATTGCCAGTGTCACCTCTGGAAATAATGAATCCTGAGGGTCTCTCAACCTCCTGGAGATAAGAATGCACAGAAAAAGGTGCCCCATGGGTTTCACTCTCCATCCCATTTTGCTGATAATTCCCTCAGAAAGCTTTCCTAGTGCTGAGGATCACCTGCATCTCATTTAATTACATCCAATAACTTAAACTGCTGGAGCAAACCCACTTCAGATTAGAATCATTTTGAGCTCTGAAGAATTCCCACAGCCTGGTAAAAAGAGTAGATCTAATTTGTATGTTCCCCTTAAGTGCTGCCTTACATATCTTGCCATGACCCATCTGTAGGTATGTACAGTCCTTCGCTTTGCTTACTCTGAGTGGCTCCTACAGGGTCAGAAAAGCACAAGGTACGGTTGCCTAAGCTGCAGTTTTGGGGGTGTAAGTGGAAAATCCAGGAGGAAAGCAGATGCCTCCAGGGAGCCCCTCCATCATGCCTTTCCCCAGGCAGCTTACACTCAGCACTACCCTGGGAAGGGACCACACAGACAGGTTGAAGGGGGGAAAAAAAAAGCACATGAAGATCATGGAAGTCTCAGGGCAAGTAAATTACTGTTAATTGTGAGATATTTGATTGCAAGAAGCTCCAGATGGCCAGCCATCTGTTTTTTATTATAAAATTAAACAAGATTAACCCAAACAGGATTTCCTCAGCATTCTTCTCTGACTGGCTCACAAATACATCTTTAACACCTATGCTACAGATACAGCACAATCAGAAGCTTTTCCTGCCTTTCCCTAATCTACTTGGGCTAAATACTCTGCTGTGTAATGCCCTTACACAGAAAGATTTCCAGCAGGATTGAAGAGAAGCAGGGAATGGACTAATTAAGAGAGGAGGGAACTGGGAAATGTCAGTTCAAATAGAAGTAACCCCAGCAGAACCCCTCCCTTTTACACTGCTGTGACCAAAGGCTGGTTAGAAGGGCACAAGCCCCCGGGCAGGGGAGTTGCCAAGGGCAACAGGTTGCCAGAGGCAATGGCAGCCGGGGTACCAACCTCTCCCAGTCTGGGATGAGAAGGGATAGAACAGCAGAACTGGGGAGAGCGGCCAGAGCCCCTGCCCTCTCTCTGTCTCCTCTGAAAGGCAGCAGTCAAAAACATCTCTCCCTACAGTGCCTCTGTAAGCCCCAGGAATTTTCTTTGCCTTCTTACACCTATGCCAACAAGCCTCAGGAATTTTCTCCCAGCCCTGGCATCCTCTGCATCGCCAAAACACCACCCCTGCCCTTGTCCCTGGAAGGGCAGCACTGCAGAAGCTCAGTTTTGCTTTGCATGATTAGTGATAACGATGCCTTCCACAAGCTTTGGCCGTTCTTTGCTCCGAGGTACATAAATTCTGAGACCAAGCCCTGCGGAAAACAGCTCAGACAGATTTTGCTGACCCGCTCATCCAGCGAGTTTTCCGCCCTCAGGTACCAAATCTGCTCTGGGAGTCAGTCAGCTGCCTCTGCTGCTCTCCCTGGAGGCTGGGCTGCCACCAAGGTGGCCTTCCCGAAGCCCACCCAGCCACCCTCTGCCCACCCCCGAGCCTGTACCCCCCCCCCCCGCGAGCTTTTCTCATGCAGATCACACATGTCTGCATTTGTTCGAAGCAAATCGGTTGTGAAATGAACATAAAGGGTGTTCCACGGGAGATGTCCCCTTGCATCAGCCCCCAGAATAAACCCCGAGGACAAGATGCATCCAGAAACTGTCCATAATACCTCACTCACACCCTCCTGTCTTATCATGTCTGGGCAGAAAACCTGTTGGGAGAGTTTAATTGCCCATCAGCCAACAGACAAGTGCTGGGGCTCCAGTTCACTGTAAACATGATTATTTTTTGCATTTAACTTCGAATATCTTCACTTGCAGGGCTACCCTGGAGGGTAAAATGCCAGCTCCCTGCACCCAGGCTGTTTCCAGCCCCTTCCCCAGTTCCATTCCCTTCCCTGGACATGCTCCAGTCCATTGGTGTCTCTTCCATGAGTGCACAGAACCAGACACAGCACTCCATGATGATTTTAGGTGAGCCCCAGGCATACCCCAGTGGGATTAGTTCATACAGATCTTAACATATTCTAGAAACCCTATAACTTCCTCCATTCTGGGATATGGTCTGTCTCTAAAAAGAAAAAAAAATGGCCTTAAACATGATAAAAGCATGAACTACAAACTCATCACGCTTCCAGCCAGTTCAGCACTTCCTCCTGGAAGCCACCAAATGGAGATAAGGTTCCCCCAATGACAGGCCACTGATCTCTTTGTGGCCAAAGCCCTCAGGCTTGCAAAAAGGCAAGGACAGCTCAGAGGAAGACATTGGAAAGGTAAAACATGGTCCATGTAGAGGCATATTCAGGGAATTAACTGAAAAGCTCTGACAATTTCCCTTCTTTTCCCCTTGCCTTTTCCACAAGAGCCAGGCTTGCTTCAAGGTGGAAAAATGATTTGGTTTTCCACAGTTTTATTCTCAGAACTGACTGTCCCACTCTGAGCTGGTACTTCTCCAGAAGAACTTGGTCCAAGGCAGACAGCTCAGCTGGAAAACTCCAATCCCCACAGGCAAAGGTATGTGGAACTGAGAGGACATCCCATCCTATTCTTAGATGGAGCAGGGAATTACTAGATGAGTAATATGCCACACTACACACTTACAAAGCACAGCTTAAACAGCTGCTTTGTAAATGAGGGGAACAGATGCTCTGACAAGAGCCCTGTGCAAAATGTTTCCTCTGCCAAGTAAGTAAAGGAAACCTATTTTTTGCTTTTAAAGGCAGACCCCTGTAAACGAGGTATAAAACTGACTTCAGAGCATTCCCACCACTTTCTTGTCTTTCCAGCAGAACATCCTCTGGATTGGGCTTTCAGTGACAGTCACTCCTCCCCAGCCAGCTGGGGAGATGCCTCAGGAGGTGGGAGCACACACGAGGAAACATAAAATAAAAGTAGTTAAAAAAAATTACAAGCTTTTTAATCAATGATTTATCCATGCCAGGTACTTCTCTATCTAACCAGATGCTTCCAAGTGTCTGGCACTAGAGAAAAACCCATAATTTTATCACATGATGTATTAGTAACCTGTATTAGACTTGCAAAAAAACAACTGGCTACTGCTGGTGAGGGAATAAAATGTCACTGGATTGGACTATAAAACAAATAGCCCTGGTGTTATCTTGGAGGAGTTTCTTAACCAGCTGGTTCAGTCTGTCAAACATGGATTGTAAGGGGGCCGTGGGCAACTCTGGCTCTCAGGAGCTGCCTGGAGAATGTGTTTTCAGGGATGACAGACAAGAGAAGAGACCTTCACATCTTTGTAAGCAGCTGGGAAGCTCCCACCTGAGCAGGGATCACCTCCCAAGGGGCTTTCAGACAGAGGGGAGTAGGAACTGGGCTCCACCAGAACAAGGTTTGCTGCCAACAGTGGGCCCAGAACTCCTGCAACGTTTCACAGCGTTTGATAGCACAGGGAGCACAGCACATGGCTTTTATCAGCTGGAAAAACCAGCACTGACACAACTGGGGAAAAACAGATATGCTTTTAGCCTGAAGAGTGGCTTGCCTGTTTTTTCCCAAATCTATTGGATAATCTAACGAGAGATATTGCTTCCGACAAACCTCGACGAGGTTGTGGGAATGCTGCAGGCAGCAGGACCACCAGAGAATAAGGCAGGGAGCTGCCCTGGAACACTTACCAGCTACAAAATGGCTTTTACAAAGTGTCATCCCTCATCACGTTCATCCAGGGGCCCAGAGAAATGATCCTCGACAGGAAGGGACATGGCAAAGATGAGCAGAGAACTTGGTGCTGCCTGTTGGGATTTCAGGTGCCAGCTCGTGTGGAGCCGTGTCTGCAGCACCACAGATAGGACAGGGTCCTGCTCCCGGCTGCAAGGCAGAGATAAGGCTCCTGGAACTGGTGGAAACACAAGTTTCCCAGCTCCAGGTTTGCAGGAGGAGGTCAAGAAGACCCCAGGAGGCAGAGGAAGAGTACAGTCAAGCAAAACACCTTGGGTGAGTTTTATCTATCCTGATGAATACAGTGCTGGTCATCAAGCAGATGCTGCTGCTAAAAACAGCCTTTCAGTTCAACATAGGCTTCTCAGCTCTCCCAAATCCAAGTTCTCATCTTCAGCCCTTGCAAATGAACAAGAGCAAACAGAGAGGCTGCACACTACGAAAAAGCCCCAACAACACCTCAGCTGACTCAAAATCAGAACTGGATGTGTTTCTGATTAAGATGGCATCTTAACTTACATCTTAGTGCAGCAAAGGGGGAAAAAAACCCCTCTTTACCTGTGAATCACAGGTCCTGGAAACAGTCAACAGCTTTGCTCTTCCCACATCAGCTGTCTCCATCCTTCTCCTACAAGGCATGGGATGATGGGTTACCTCAGAGTCTTGTTTGTAATCATTCTCTCCTAGTGTCTTCCTCTAATGCACAACTTTAGCTGTCAATGGAAGGGGGAAGGTGGTTAAATCAGCTTCGGAAGACTCCCTGCAGGAAGGTCCTACGTGTGTAACACAAACCTGGCCACTTGCAGTTCATTTGGAGTTCCCTTTTCCATCACCCTGCAAGCTCAGACACTTTAGCTCCTAAGCACAGTGGGTGTAATCAAATGCCTTGGAGAGTGGGAAGGGTTGGCCACTTAGCCCAGGAAAGAAGGGATTTGTGAGATCCCAGATAATATTTCTGGTGCTGTGCGTTACCACATTATACACCCCCAGCTTAATATTAACATAAATATACATAAATACAGCATATACATATATATAGTACAAACAGCATAAAGACATGACAAGCCTCGAGAGAGCTCATGGACCCCTTGAAGGCCTCACAGTCTGACCTTACAAGTCAGAATTAGTGACACCCCACCAGCTCCAGCCAGGCCAAAATTTCTTTCCCTGGGTATCAGCCACGGGCACAGGAGTGGGCAGGATGGGGACAATGAGTTGCTGATGCATGGGATGTCCCATTATTCCCAGGAGCCACGGCTGAGCTGGAATAACACTCACCATATGGAAGCAGATCCCAAGATGCATCACCAAAGAGAAGGACCTGCTAAACCTGACTCCTCATCCTAAGCATTTGCTTCCTTTCACAGTGTGTGTGACAACAATCCCTCTTTGGGCCAATACCATCTCCAAAAGGGCCTTTGCCTGTGGAGATTTTCCTTGGAGCAAATGGGAAGCAGCCTCCCCTTCCACAGACACCTCCCAGGTCCAACACACCACAGGTAACGAACTGCTGGTCCCACAGAGCAGAGGGGAGTCAAGAAACCTCGTATGAAGAAATCCAGGCTGAGAGGTCTCTGGGACCTTGTCACCACCATGAGGTAAAGAGGTTGTCAACAAGATCTACGGCAAACCGTGGGGAGAAGGCTACGTGTACAGAAGCACTTACCCACCATGCAAGCAAATCCCATTTAATTCCACCAAACTGCCTGGACCAGACTTTCCAGACACATAAATGAATATAACACACTGATGCCAACAGACACTGGGAATTTTACACCTGGAGACATTCTCGACCCTTATACAAGCAGCACCTGGGCTTGAATACAGCTTGAAAAATTTCCAGCTCTACAAGAGCAAATCTACCTAAACAAAGCATGAGACTACTGCAAGCCTATGATTTCAGGGTCGTTGTGGAGCTGAACCTGTCTCACAGTCTGGTTTTTGTTCTTTATTAATCATTTCCATGGGCCTTTGCACTTTTGAATTCCAGCGTGACTAGAAGCAGCAAACGCTGTAAACCTCAGAAAGCTTTTCTAAGTGTGAAACCCCCACTGCCTGGAGAAAGTTTGATGCGCTTCAAGTTTGCATTCAGACATTCAGGGGCTGAGCCAAGTAGTCATCCCTCTCAGACACTCAGGATATTCACCTGTCTGAGAGTTTTCAACTTGAAATCCAGGCTTTCATCTTGAAGTATCTTTTGCAGAAGCAGGACCAAGAGATCACCAGTTGCAAAGGAGTGATGGGGCTGAGACGGTGCCCAGAGAACAGCTCATGATAGCAAACTATCAGGGCTGCTGATGCTTCTTTCACTAAACACCCACTTCTCATCCTTTCCCAGGGATCTCCTAGCCTCCAACACCCTCATCCCACAATCAGATTGAGCAAAGCATACCTGGCATGCACTCTGCAGACAGACACAACTCAGGCAAGGTTTAGAAAGTCCCAAGTACTGCCAAACTCAAATGTGAGTGAGCAAAGCTGCCTCTCAGCCAGGAGAGTCGGAGCGTGCACAGGAAAGAGCCTCCCTCCCTCCCTCCCTTTGCTATTTTATTCTCCAGGCGTACAATGAGGACTATTCTCTCCTGGAAAGAGGAATCCAAAACACTCCAGCATTTCATTGATCGACTGCAGAGGGAAGGTATGGATTCTCCTCAGCCAGGCAGCTTCCCATGGAAGCAGCTGTGGGGAACTGGTGGAGCTGAACCAAGAGGAAGTGGGGCCGGTCGGCGTTTCCGACTGACTGCCCCCCTCGCTCCTCCAAACCCCTCGACCAAAAACCCCGCATTCACCGCCCAGACGGGACGGGAAATGAGAAGAAAAGCCCTCTCCCCATCACCATCCTCTTTGTAAAACCACCACCCACCAAAGCAACAGCACAGCCTTGAAAGTGAAGCCGGGCCCTGGAAGGAGTTGGCTGGGTTAGAGACAAGAGCTCTGACATAGTCAAGGGCTCAGCATCTCCCACACGGCACAGGATTCCTGTGTCTTTCATCCTGCTTTGGTTTTAGAGTGAGGCCATGAGGAAAAAGAGAGCCAGGAGACAGGGGGGCTCATGGGCTGCTCCATGAAAACACATCCTGCATTCAGCTGGTATGGTCTCAGGTATTTAACCAGCCCTTGGTGAAAGGAAGCAAAAATTATTAAAATGCTCTCCAGAGGAAGTTTATGGGGCTGTCATGGGTAATCCTGAGCTGAACAGTCGTCACCCAAGACAGCAAGGGACAACAAGGTTGCAATGGGATGCCTGGAGGAAGGGAGAAGCCTTTCCTTCCTTCTCACACCTGATCACTGGTGACCAGGGATATGACCCAAGGGAATACCATGAAGCTGAGTCAAGGGAGGGTTAGGTTGGATATCAGGAAAAAGTTTTGCCCCAGAGGGTGGTGAGGCACTGAACAGGCCCCCCAGGGCATTGGGCACGGCCCCAAGGCTGCCAGAGCTCCAGGAGCGTTTGGACAACACCCTCAGGGACAGGGAGGGATTGTTGGAGTGTCCTGGGCAGGGCCAGGACTTGGACTCAATGATTCTTGTGGGTCCCTTCCAGCTCAGGAGATTCTATGATTCACAACATGTGAATCTATGGTAACAACACCCCACAGACCTAAACCAATGCAGCCTGTTTGAGGACATCCCAGAGGATGCCTTAATCCAGTCTGGGACCCCTCACCAACCTGTGGAAAGTGATGGGACTAGCAGGGCTCTCCCATCTCAAAGCCCACCTTTACCCAGCTTCAGCAGGGCTGGGAGGTGAGACACAGCCCAGCTCAGTGGTTTCACTCTCCTGGGACTCCCACAGCCCAAGCTCTGAACAACAAGGACATTCCAGATGCCATGTGCCCACTGCACTAAAACCCACGGCACCACCCGACGGACATGGAGCTGATGGGAACAGATCTCGGAGAGCTGGTGGTGATGGGAGCTGTGACCCCGAGCTGCAGAGAGACCCACCCTGCCCATGACTTGGGCTCATTGTTCATCCCGATTCCCCGCTGCAGGAGACGCAAATGTGCCTGTAGGTGGCCCAGAAACACTGGCTTATTAAAAAGAAAAAGGGAGGGGGAAAAAAAACCCCAGAATGAATGCAGCGTCTGTCACCCTTTTGCAGAATTGTTATTTTTTTTGTCTGTAGTTGGTGCTTGTTTTCCAAAGATTTACATTTTTATGTGTGTGTCATTCGCTTTTCATGCATTTGGAGACCTCAGAGCTTAGAAATTCAAAACACTTGTCAGTCACGTCAATCCTTTTGGACAAAACAGAGCTGCCACTTGGATGGGTAAAAAAAAAACCACAACAAAACAACAAACAAAATGCACTTTTCTCTCAAGCTGTGACTCGGTCACCCTGCTCAATGCAAGCAAGACAATGTTTAGAGAAAGCAAAAAGAAAGATCTGAGTTTTCATACTCATCGGTGGAACTAAATTGATTAAGGTCATTTCCTAGGTAGGTTTGAAATCTTCTGCAACAATTTTTTTTTTTTTTTAAAGAAAAAGAAAAGTGTCCCCTCCAAAAAAGGGAAAAGTCACTACTGCAAAAACATTAAATCTGCTTGGGTAACTCAGAATATATGTTGGCAAGGCAACATATCTCAGCTTGAACAGTAAACCTGCTATGTCAGAGGCTCTGCCACATATGAAAGAGACTTGGGTTTCAATATATCATGCTGAATTTACTTCTTTTCAGCCTTTCATGGCAAAGTATTTGATGTCTCTCCTTTCACTGTTGCAATCGATAGGGTGACCTTATGTAAAAGTTTCCTGACCTTTGCTGTTGTAGGTATTGTTCTGTTAAAATGTAATTTAACTCTTTTTCTTTAGTCTGGAAATAGCACTGTACAGAGAGCAAACATGAGAGGGGGTTGGGATTTTTCCCCTGTTAACCTAAAGGCAAGAGGCAACATCCATCATCAGAGTTGGCTTCAAACCAGCTGATGTCAAGAAGCATCATCTGCTGAGAGTCTGGTTGGTTTCCCAGTGCTTCCCTGTAAAGATATTGACCTGCCTGGTAAGGTAAATAACTAAAAAAGCCTTACTGTGATGCCCACTCCAGTGCCATCCTGCTCAAGATTTTAGGACTGAGTGGCCTCCCTGGACTCACATCACTGGGATGTTGGTGTCTCTTTGGCCCTATGAAGTTTTCACAGTTCCAGGATAGAGAGCTTTAGCAAGGGCCTTGCACGTATTCCACATGATGCCAGAAAAACAAATAGATGGAGACTTACATGAAAAAAAATGAATTGTTTTCAAACAGCAACTACCAAAGTGGAAGGAGATGGATTTTTCTGGTGACAGTGGGTGCTACAAAGTCAGCCACATGTTTTAGAGTTACGGCTGGATTATCCACCCCAGGATCTTTGTGAGCCTGGTTTGAATCACATTATAACCCTTTAATGCACGTACTTCTGTGAAAGCAAACTCACTGTTATTGTCTGTTGTGCTGCTGTTATTACATCCTTCATTTGGGCTGGATGTGGGTATTACACTGCATTAGTGATGCAGATGTGCACGTCGCCACTCACACCCAGACATTTGCACAGGATTATGGCTAAAATTCCTGATCCTACTTATAAAAAGCCCTATAAATCCAGATAGCTCCTTTTAAATCAGCAGCATTATCCCACTGTAAATCCGGGCTGTAAGTCAGAGCAGACTCTGGCTCGGATGCTCTTCAGCCACACACCATAACGGAGCAGGGAGGCTGAAGCAAACCCTGGGCTTGTACACATCCTTTCCTCCCAAAACCCACCCCCATCACATCATGCCCTGCTCAGCCCACACCCCATCACCTTTAAAGTACCAGCTCAACTCTCCTCATCCAGAAACTCTCTGAAACAGAATAAAGAGTTGGCTTTGGCAGCGCCACCGCCCCCACGTGCTTCAATATTGCTCACAGCTGAGTTATTTCGTGCTTCTTAGGAACTTTAACTGGCTTTTATGCTCAGTGAACTCATGAAAGGCAAGTATCTAAAGTCAGCAGCACTGAAACGATGAATTAGCACAAGGAGAAAGAGGGCAGTTGGGCGTTCCTTACAGTACATTACCTAGATGGTTGCCAGAGGAGCTGATTTAAAGTCACTGTACTACACCTGAATGTCGTTTATGGCTCATAAAAGGAAATCTGTGTTTAAGTAACAATAAAGCAGGTCTGCACTTTCTATGTAAGAAAAGAAATAAACCCTTTCTCACAGAGCAGATATATTTTTATTTGCTCAGTGCCTGTCTCAGGCTCGTGGAGACGCTTTCAGCCAGAAAGCCCAAGAGTTAAGCAGGAGGACTCGCTCCAACGTGGCTTATGTTTGAGTTTTACTTATTTTCCACCCAAGCCTTAACAGTGAATTTGAGCTCCTGGCAAAGGCAAGACCTGAACCCCCACATACAACTGTAGCTGCCAGAGGAACAAAGGAGATCCCCGGGCACAGGCAGCCACAAAGCCACAGCAGGAAAAGCAGGGACCCTTCATAACACAGAATCATGGAGGTTGGAAAGCACCTCCAAGGTCACCAAGTCCAACCTGTGCCCAATCCCCACCTTGTCACCCAGCCCAGAGCATTAAGTGCTACGTCCAGTCGTTCCTTGGACACCTCCAGGGATGGGGACTCCACCACCTCCCTGGGCAGCCCCTTTCCAATGCTCAACTGCCCTTCCCATGAAGAAATTCTTCCTGAATTCTTCCTGAACACCCCAATTTCCAGAGTTGGGACAAGGTGACAGCTGCCATCACATCAGTCACTCCAAGTCACAGTCACATCTATCTGCAAACTCCCATTGTCACTCACCTGTTATCTGCTGACAAATTCCCTCATATCAGACTCCAAGGGGTCCATATTCACTTTTTTGGTCTCAGTACAAACACCATCTGGGGTATTGCATCACACGAAGCCATGAGGAAAGCTTCCTAGAACACAGACATGTTTTTTCCTATTATACCTCTGCTACAGTTTGATTTTGGGGAACTTTTTGCACGAAAACAAAGTCCTAATAAGAAATATGCAACAGCGACAAACTCCATCCTTCTGTCCCCCTGCACTGTTCTGCACTCCACCCATCTCCCACCCTCTGCCCATTACCACCCTTATCACAGGCCATGGCCACCTCGGGGCCACCCACCAGTGCTGATCCCTGGAGAGGACCTTGTTCCCCCTTCCACAGCCCAGTGCTGCTGGTGTGTGGGGGTGCTGCCTTCCAGCTCCTCTTGTCCTTTCAAGGGCCAAGGAAACATGGTGGGTGCTCAGCCTCAGGTCTTTCCTTCTGAGGAGCTGGAAAGGACCTGTGTGTGCAGGATACAGCTGTTGGTCAAGGTCCTGACCTTTACCTGCTCTCTGTCTGACCCTGCTTTTGCAAAAAGGCACTGTCCCATCACGATCCACCTCACCAAGAGGCCTGGAGACTTTATCAGTCTGGTCTCTGCAGCAGGTCTGCAGGATCTCCCCAGCACTCAGCACCACCCAGGGTATCTCCAGGGCTGACACTGCTGTGAATACCAAACCGCAGAGAGAAAAAAAATATCCATGAGTTTCTGCCAATCCAAACCAGCTACAGCACCACGTGAAAACAACACAATGTCTGAGAGGGAACCTGATCTGAAACAGTTCTGCTGCTCCAAACTGAGCAAGACCCCATAGGTGGATGGGGGGGGGTGCCAGAGCCGTATCCAGCACCTTTGGAGAGAACACAGAGCGATGCTGAGGCATGGGAAACAATGCCCAGCTAAAGCAGGAAATTAATTTCTCAGCATTAACCAATTTTATCTGTCAGCATGAGGGAGCACTTTCCTTGCAGTTCAGCAGTACCTCAAGAAAGGCTCACAGGAAGCTCAAAACATCCACTGCTTAAAAGAAGCATCAGCACAGAAAGCTACATTGGCATTCCGTTGTCACAGCTACACCAGCTGCCCTTCTCTGCCATCAGAAATCCTCTCTCTTTTGGGATTTCTTCCCATCTGGAGATGGACCAGTGCTTTCTTAGCAACACCAGTACAAGGAGGGGATGGCAGATTTGGCAGCGCTGGTAAACATCTATTTTTACAGCCTAACCTTCAAGGAGGCAGTAACGGAACACAGAGAAAGAAACAAAAACACAGTCAAGATATTTTGGCAGTTGGGATCACAGAGAGAGGAGGGCATGCTTGGATTTAACAGGAATTTAAGCACAGTTAGCGCTGTGCTGGAGCTGTAAAACACACACCCCAGCGACGGCTAGGAGACATCATCGAGTTGACATTAAATACCTTGTCCTGAGACAGCCACGACTCGAGTGCTTCGCTGGCCTAAAGCTCCACTTCACGGGTCCCACAGCGGCTGCATCCTGCCCATGCAAACCATAACAAATGGAAGAGGAGATTAAAAGGGATTTAGTGCTGTCAGGACCACTAACCCCCCAATTCCATCACAAGCAAAACCCACAGAGCACTGAACCTGGATTAGTCCAAATATCTGCTCCATCTGCACGCTTGCTTAGTTTTCCTCCACATGTTTATTCCTAAGCTAGAAAAACACAGCTTTTCATCACTCCCAACGGTTTTCACCTTATAAATCCATCAGTTTTACCTTTTCCAACAGCACAGCCCTCCACAGATCTGCTCCTCCCACTCCCTCCCCAGTCACCACACACCGGTGCCGTCTCGCACTCCTCCATCAGTGGTTTCTGGCCACTGCCAACAAACACCAGGAAAACACCGACTGACCTGTCTGCTCCTGCACCAAAGGACAGAGGGTGGCCTTGGGATTTCTTCTTTTTGCCTTTTTTTTTTTTTTCCTGAGGAGGAGGAGCATGGCAAGTCAAACCACTGGCAGGCATAGCTTTTTTTTTTTTTGCAGATCTTTATTTTACAAAAATAACTTACAAATAGAGACAACTCTCAGCAGTAAGATCATTCATTCTGTGCAGGACACAGCTTGGTGAAGCAGGGGCACAGGAGTTAATGACTCTGACAATACTGTTAATTTTAACATGATGGCAGCTATATTACACTACATACATTTCATGCTCCAGACATGTGGGTATGACACCACATAAAGCTACGGTCGATAAAGTGTGTCAGCCAGGGAGGATGCACCTAAGAGACCATTTCCATTCTGGTTATCATCATCCTCTTGAAACCAAACGGCAATCTAACACTCAGACTACAGCACTCTGGATACACTCATCAGCAATATACTTCAAATACATGATAAAAATATATTTCACTTTCAAATACAATTGTATAAGGTACACCAAGAGCCAGAAAATAAAGTCTCGAGCTTTTAAATACAACACACTATATATAAAAACACATACAAGGAGACAAGAGGGAATCTACACGTGGAAGGAAAAGCTTATCCTGGAAATATGTGTTATTTGTGGTACACAATGGCTTTGTCTGCTAGGAAGTCACTTCCATTTGCATAGCGTTGTTGAGAAGTCCAGACTGGGCTAGGAGGAGGAAAGGTTTTAATTTTGGTACCACTTCCACTTTGCAACTGATTCTACTCTTAAATTACACTTTGCTCTCTCTTTTGTAGGCTGGAATTCATGCCCCGTTCATAACAAGCACATGGAAAGGAGGGAGTTAAAAAATAAACAACAAACCACAACACACAAGGAAACACCAGGTCAGAGAGTCAGGGAGGTTTCTTCATGGGGTTGCAGTCATTTGGCATTTTGCTCCAGAGCAGAGTATTCCGCTTCCGACACCCTGGAAGCGTCAATGAGTTTAGTGAGACCTGTTTTGGCAGAGTACTTGAAAATAAAGGCTTTCATGAGCTCGTATCGGTAGTTGCGGTTGATGAAGCTGTACAGGATGGGGTTGATGCAGCAATGGACTAGAGAGAAACACTGAGTGATGTGGAGAGTGGCGTACAGGAAGTTCTCCATGTGACAGCTAAAGGGGATGAAATGAAGGCTGTAGAAGATGTCAAGCAGGACAGCCACGTGGTAGGGCAGCCAGCAGACGAGAAACACCACCACGTAGGAGAAGATGATCTTCCCGTTGCTCTTCCGCTCTTGGTCACTGGAGGCAGAGATGGTCTTGGCAAGGAGGAAATAAAAGACAGCAATGATGGGAAAGGGGATAAGAAAGCCCAGCACGACAGAGATGAGCTCCATGCCAATCAGCCACTCTTTGAAGCTCTCCTCCGGATAGACGGGACGGCAGTAGGTTTCATTGCTGGAAGAGACCGTCTTGAGGTAATAGGTGTCTGGGAGAGATGCGGAGAAGGCCAGGAGCCAAACCAGGATGCAGATGCAGCGACGGATTATCTTCTTCTTGCGATTGCTGGAGTTGGTGAAATAGGCCACAGACAGGTAGCGGTCCACACTCATGCAAGCCAGGAAGAAGATGCTGCTGTACAAGTTGATGGAAAATATAAGGTGAGTTATCTTGCACGTGATTTCTCCCATGTGCCACTGGTTATGCTGGACAAGGGAGACGACCCACACAGGGAGGGTGATGACGACGCACAGATCGGCGATGGCCAAATTGAAGATGTAGAGGTGGGTTTCATAGCCAGTCATTTTGGCTTGGAGGTTGACCCACACCACAACCGAGTTGGCCACCAGCCCTATGACAAAGATGAAAATGTAGAAGAAGGACAAGGTGTAGAGCAGGGCGCTTTTGTTGAGCGTGCCAGGGCATGTTGTCGCATCCACCGTGATGCAGTCGCCGTTGCTGCACGTCCAGTTGATCTCCGTCAGGTTGGCTGTTTCCAGGAAATCAAGGATGGATGTCAAATCAAGCGCGCTCATGTTCGCTCAGTTTGGAGTTCGAGTGACCTACAGGCCAGACAGGATTGAAAGAAATCACATCAGTTAACAGGTATTTCTGCCGCCATTTCGTACCACAAAGCACGCACAGGACATACCATTTCAGTAACATCCTACTCTTGTCCACTGAAGAGCCCCGTGGAGTAAAACAACCAAGACACTTCACAAAACTCACCCGGGCTGACCAAAGAGGAACAGCACTATTTTTTTGTGTGTCTTTTTCTTTCCTTTTTTTCCTTTTCTTGCAGCTCATATCTGACATCATCAGGTTGGCTATCGTCCCCGGGTGTGAAATTCGCAAAGTACACCGCGGCCAAATAAATGTCAGGCAACTAAATCTGTCTTCTGCAGCATAAATGATGATACTATCGCTTTCAGCAGGGGAATCTTTAAGCCATTTTATCTGCACTCCCTCAAGCGTAGTAGAATTGATCTGGCTGATACACGGTACCGTAAAACATTTACCACAGGCTCTGGGCAGCATCTTGTCAAGCCCAGCTCCAGTTGCATTAAGACGAAATGGCAAACTAAGGGGCTTTGTATCTCTATCCTATTTTAAATTTAAATTCTGCTCCATCCTCCCCCCTTCTCTTGAGTTCTATTTTACAAAGTATCCCCTGCATTTAATGATTATTACATAGCTTTGAGAAAAGAAAAAAAAAGTCAGAACTTGACTGCTGAGTAGATCTGCTGGACTTAAGTTTTCTTTTTAGAAGAGTGCTTTGATTTAAAGACACTCCCCCATCACAGTTGGCTCCACAACTGCCTCTTCCCCACCCTTTTGCTTTTCTACATCTACTTTCCTTGCCTTTTTTGCACTTTCTTTTACCTGCAGTGGAAAGCAAGGGGTTTCTTGTTAACTTCCTCACCAGCAGAAGGAAGGGACCCAGCAGACTCTCATGGCTTAGGCAAAATCTAAAGCAGAGCTCCTAATTGCTGTTGTGCTTTTGGGGCAGCTTAAAAAATGCTGTCCCTGCCACTGGGACCCTCCCACCTCACAGGGCCCACAGTACCCCCCCACCAGCAACAGCCAGCTGACTTGGCTCGTGACCACCATGCTCCAGTCAAGCAAGCTTTGGAGTGTCCTTTCTGCAGGCTCTGGCTTTGAACACAATGAAGTAAAGATGGAGAGATGGGTTTACAAAGGATGGATCCCACCTTGATCCCTCATGGCTTCACTTGAGGTGGAGGATCAGGTCAGCCAGCGCACCCACAGCCTCCACCATGGACACTTCCAGCATCCCAAACAATGGTCACCTTGCTCTTCCCGCACCCGCAGCCCCAGCAAGGTGAGCTACCCACTGATGCTGCTCCAGCATGGCTGAGGGGCCAGAGAGCAACATCCTTGATCCCACCACAGCACCTCCTGGTGGGGCCTACAGGAGCATGGAGGGGAGAGCAAGCAGGGAAGAGCTGGGACAGGCTCCCTCTTCTTGTCCCCTTTCCCAGAAAAGGGATGTTGGTTGACACAGCACCTCTCGATCCTCCATCTGCATAATTAGCTCTTCCCAAAGGTCCCGCCCTCCCTGCCTGCTAGGGATACAGGCTAGGAAGAGAAGAGAGATAAGGAGGGAGATAGGACTCGAGGCACTATTGTCCCAGAGGGGAAGCCGGTGGCACTAACAATGAGGGGGGCCATGCACACATTCAGGGGAGATCAAATCTCTCTACAAACAGGCCCAAATTGGCCCCACGAGGAGACCTTTCCTAAGGGCTTTCATCCTGCTGGTCTGATGAAAGACAGAGCTGAGATTCAAACCAAATTAAACATGAATTTTGCTAAAACACTGGTTAAAGAGGGAGCTGCAACAGTGGTAGCTCTCTAGGCTGGGACAGACGATCCTCCAGCTCCACCTCAGGAAAGCAGAGAACCATTTAACCCATGCTTATGCAGGGCAGAAGAGCTGATGCTCCCCCCCAAGAGACACAGGCCCCCCTCAAGCTGCCTGTACCATCCTTTCGGTGCAGGCAGCTGGGATGTGCACTGCCCAGGCACAGCTCTCCTGGATACTTGCTTCATCCCAGGGCTGCCAGTGGGAAAGAGGGATGGGTCTCCTGCCAGACCTCACCCAGGGTCCCACTGCTACCACTGTGTCCCCAGTACAAATCCTTTCCAAGCCTCTCACACACAGGGAGAAGCAGCACCATCCCCAAGTCCCTGTATCTCAAAAACCTGCAGCAACTAAAGGAAACTCCCTAAAAGCCAGAAAACTCCCAAGTTCCATGGCACAGATCACCAGTTCCTGCTGGTATTTGGGAGCAGCAAAGCAAGCAGAGCAGGAGGAACACTGAGCTACTCCCATAACACCCCACAGAAGTAGCACAGATGGGCCTGAACTTATTCTGGGAAGGTACACGGTCCAACAAGGGGAGCAGGCTCATTCCACATCTCAGGACCACAGCTCAAAACAACCTCCAGGACAGAGCTGTGACCGTCCACTGCCAAGCCTCCAGCACATCCCACAGGGAGAAAAAACTCAGACTTGGCTGTGGGGTGTCAGATTCTGACAGAGGCACCAACAGGGCAGCAGAAAGCCCCTGAAGCCAGGGCTTACATCACACTGGGGACACCACGGCCACCAGCGAAGGAGAGGGAGCACCACCAGCCCAGCTGCTCACTCAGAGCCACACTGGGGATCCCACCAAACACAAACGATGCTCAGCCCAAACCCCAGCCTGTCTCCTGTCCAAGAGCAGGGTTGCTGCACGCACGTGCATCCATCTGTCTGTGCATCCATCTGTCCGGGGCC
>NW_021940761.1:2615888-2652963 GCF_001715985.3 Manacus vitellinus | reverse complement strand
CCAAACCATCCTATGATTATATGATTAAACCTGCTGAAAAATGCATGCTTAAAAAGAGAACATGTTTTCCCACAAAAATGTCCAGCACAAGCTATCAAGCTTAAACCAAGTCAGGAATGCAGAAAAACAAGACATTTTACTCTGTGGTGGAAGAGACCCATGTAAAAAGAGTGAGGGTGCAGGTTAAAAGGACTCCCAGCTGCAAGCAGAGCAGTCTTAATTCTGGGGGGAAAAAAAGACATTGATATTTCAAATGTACTCTTTTTCTCAGCTCACAATTCCTTAATTCTGCCCCCATCGAAGAACAGAATCAAACACATCACACTTACACTTGCAGAAGTGACAGCACAATCAGCTTCAGCTTTTCTGCCAGGAAAGAGAAGATTAAGCTGTAGATATTGCACTCCTGCAGCTCCAAGCATGCCTGGTGCTCCTCCCAGCTCAGTCCCACGCATCCCCAGAGACCTCCGACAGCTCCCAGCTGGCACTGCCCTGGGGTGTCCTGGGGAGCATGTGGCACAGAGACATGCTGAGGAGAGGCCTGACTGGTGGGCCTTTGGTGGTGCCTCTGTCCCCACCGAGATCTGGGCTGCCACAAGCTCCAAGTGCCACCCTGCAGCATGGCCACAGAAGCCACCAGGACCATCCCATCCTCTGGCTCACACACTGCCGGGGGTTTGGGTGCCAGGGAACGAGGAGAACAGAGGGACAAGTCTCCCACCATTTCAAAATGGAGAGAGTGTGATGTAAGGTACCTCATCTCCCTTCCTGACCCCCATTCTTCTTGGATGAGGTCCTCCAAACTTCACAGCTGTCAGTGAGCAAAGTGTTTCAGCATCTGCTTAAATTCCAAGCGCTCACCCAAGTCCATGGATTTGGTGGGATTGAAGCATGATGAGTTCAGACAACGACAAGATTATGTTTAAAAATAAGCATTGTACTGAAGCACTTGGCTAAATCAGGCTCTGAAAATCCTAGGGAAAAAAAAAATAAATAAAGTTACTCCAGCAGAACTCCAGTCACTCAGCCAAAAAAGCAAGTGGAGTGGTTTTTCCTTAGCTGGTGTGCCAGAAAATAACACCAAGTAGTCCAATGTCTTCCACAGCTCTCTAAAAATACCAGCCAGCACCTGCAACCACAAAGCTGCTGGGTGTCCAGGAGTCACTGGCAACCTTCCCTCACCTGCATTTTGCCAAGGGCAGAGCCCTCGCTGTCCTCTCTGGGTTCCTCCCTTCAGCAATCTTTTCATGGGGAGCATGTTCCTCACACAGGACAGCCAGGGCCTGTTCCCTTTCCATTGTGACAGGCAGATTTTGCTCGGTGTTCAGGCATGACAAAACTGAATGATACGAAACCACCTCCCCAGAACAGAGCAAGCAGAGCTGGGCACCTCAGATGAGATCAGCAGAGGGTCTTGCCATGATTCATTGGGATCTGCTGCCAATCCAAGCAGGTGTCCCCAAAGATGTGATTGCAGATAGTCCTGTAGCCAACAACTCTTGTAGATGCAGCTGTCCAGGTGATCCACCACTCACTGGAATAGGAGAGCCAGGGGTGTTCAGTCTGGAGAAAAAAGGGTTTCAGGGAGACCTTAGAGTCCCTTCCAGTGCCTAAAGGGCCTGGAGTGCTAGGACAAGGAGGAATGGCTTCAAACTGCCAGAGGGCAGGGTTAGATGGGATATTGGGAAGGAAATTTTTCCTGTGAGGGTGGAGGGGCCCTGGCACAGGTTGCCAGAGAAGCTGTGGCTGCCCCATCCCTGGAAGTGTCCAAGGCCAGGTTGGATGGGGCTCGGAGCAACCTGGGCTAGTGGAAGGTGTCCCTGCCCATGGCAGGGGGTGGAACAAGATGATCTCTGTAAGGGCCCTTCCAATGCAACCCTTTTTACGATTCAGGAAATAGGGAAAGCAAAGTTCTGCAGCTTTCACCTGCTACACAGGAGTCTGTGGCAACATGATGGGGAGGGACTGGCCACCTTCACAGGGCAGCAGGGAACCTAATTATGTTCACAAACCTCATTAGGTTTGTCTTGAGGTCTTTCCACAACAAGTTTCTGCTTTCCCCAGACCATGGGGGGCCCTGCATAAGGTCAAGGCTCCACTGCGCTCAGCACTGCAGATAAACACACCTAAGAGCGAGCTCTGACTCTCAGAGAT
Source organism: Manacus vitellinus (assembly GCF_001715985.3). Classification (NCBI taxonomy): domain Eukaryota; kingdom Metazoa; phylum Chordata; class Aves; order Passeriformes; family Pipridae; genus Manacus; species Manacus vitellinus. Next base: position 2,650,809 of record NW_021940761.1, on the reverse strand, counting down.
AGGTACGGCAGGAGAGGAGGCACTGAGTGCTAGGCAAAACACAGCACTGAAAGCCAGATCATTATTTAATGCTTTGTTTTACATTCATATTTTGTTTAACGGCCTGAACTACAGCAATACATTCTTTTATGCTCCAAAAGCACAAACTTTTACTAATGGGGGGGGGAGAGAAAAAAGAAATCAGTCATTTCCCACAATCTCCACAGCTTCTCCCTGTTGACATTGGGAATGCAGACTGCAAGCATCCTCATTTTCTCTTAAGGCTTCCCTTTCCAGCTGGGAGGCAGATGGAAGTTGACACCCAGCCCTGCCTACTCAAGTCAACAGAGAGTTTAAAAAATAAAAAAATGCAAGTTGGCAACTTCGAGTGCTAAAAAGATGTGTTTTTTGGGGGGTGAGAGAAAAAGCCAATAAGGCAAAGTGCCATATGTGTTGGGTGGGGGAGCTTTTCGATCGCACAGCAAATATCCAAACGGGACAAAGGGAGAGGTTTCCCCATCGCACAGGAGAGGGTTTGCGTGCGGCAGCAGCGAGGCGGGAGCGGCACCGCACTCACGCAGAGAACGCTCCAGCCAGGAGTGCAAACACCCACATCGCCTGACAGAGCCAGGGAGAGCCCTGGAGGAAATCAGGCTGTGATCCATGAAGTGTACAAAGGTAAAAAAGAGCTTCCTGCAGTCCTTGGAGCCAGCACCAGCGGGCCGCCGCGTGAAAACACAGCACTGCTTCCTCCCTCTTTCGAGACATCTTGTTCTCTGTCCTCTCCCAGTCACGTTCCTCACCACATCGGTTGGATGATGGATGGAGGAACAAGCCACCACGCTAACAAAAGGAATAAATAGATGACTGCATCAGGAGTCACCTCTGAAATCACAGCAGAAGGGAAACGAGCAGCAAGTTTCCAGCAGACAGCGACTGCGGTACTGCCCAGCTCCACTTCCCCTGCCAACAGAGAACAATCGAGTCATTTAGTGCCAGACCATGCCTAGAGCAGTGTCAGCAGCCATCAGGAAAGCCACAGGGCTGGTGTCCTGTCCAGCTCCAGCCCATCCGGTTTGGAAGAGATGCACGATGAGGAAACCACGGGAAGAGAGCAGGGAGAAGCAGCCTCCCCTGCACTGCACTTGAGGCAGCACAGGGAAGGGACCTGTGCTCGTAGGCTGCTTCACCAGTGTCCTCCTCTGAGCAAGGATGGAGAGAGCCAGAGGTTCCCCAAACTGAAGGAAGGGGGTGGGAAAGCCAGTGCTAGGGAAACTGAGGCAGAAAGAAGCTGACCTCTTAAAAGCGGAGTAAAAAGGAAGAGAAGTGCAGGGAGAGGCTGCCAGGGCAACCACGACCCATCCTAGGGCAAGGCTCCTGCTTCCCCTATCCCAGCCTAAATCACTAACTAAACAATCAAAGAGAAATCACAGTACAGGACTTCCCCTCCTCCTCCTCCTCCTTCTCACCACCCACCTGTTAGTTTAAAGGTTCATGAGATATGATATTTTTACTGCAGAAAGCCCTCAGGGGGCTGGTTTCCATCTACACTGCAGCTCCAAAGCTGCATTTTTACCTTCTCCACCACAACAATAAGGACCAAAGTGAAGGGGAAGATTTTCAGGCTCCAGCATCTGTGGTTTGAGGCAGCACACGCTGAAAGCCCTGCAAAGAGCTGCCGGGGGGAGAGATCCGTGTGTTCCAGCACTGCCCAACCCCGGGGCCGTCAGCACTCGCCTGCTGACAAGTGACGGTGAACAGCCCTGATTCAGGGAGACAACACAAAGCACACGGAGCTTCACGTGGCCTCTGACAGCTGGGCCACCCAGGATTTTAACCATTCTCTGGCTTTTTCCACCCAAAGACAGAATCACAGAATTACAGAGGTTGGAAAAGACCTCCAAGACCATCGAGTCCAACCTGTGCCCGATCCCCTCCTTGTCACCCAGTCCAGAGCTCTGAGTGCCATGTCCAGTCATTCCTTGGACACCTCCAGGGATGGAGGGGGGACGCAACAGGAGAAGAGTGTAAGATCTTATCCACCTGCATGGTAGGGCATTTTCTGTCAATCCCAGTAAGCTTTCCCAAAGCCAAGCAACCCAGTAGGATCCCTGAGGAGAGGGTGTCAGAGCATTTGATTTACTATTTTCAATGTGATGAGAGCTTTTAGAGAAATTAGTTGTGGTGCAATTAGGAATATTACCCCTGTTTTAATAACTACTGGAGATGGCTCTCTCTCCTTCACCGTTCATTTCCCTCTTACCCTTTCCACTAAATAAAGGTGTTACCTATGGATGTTATTTGCTGCTTCATAATTGGCATTACTGCCATTTATTAGAGGGCGTGCTGGAGTGTGACCATGAGGAGGATGAAACCAAACCCTGAGCCAGAATCCTGCCTGAAGCAGCCAAGCAGCCAGCAGAGAACACTTTTCAGAGGCACTGATTTTTACATAAACACTATCCATAAACTTCTCCTCTCTGCACAGCACAGTCTCAAACTAGCAGGGTGACATTAACGTGGCAAGGGCAGGTTTTGACAGAAGCCATGCTATGGCAGGAAAACCTGCACTGGTGACAAGTGGCACGCCAGGGACAGAGAGGAAAGAAAGGAGTTGGAATTAGGGTGAGGGGATCCCCCCCTAGCCTCCCTTGCTTCCATGGGAAAGAGTCCTGCTAGGTGTAAAATGACTGAATATTACAGGCTGGTAAGAAATAAAAAATTCATTAAATCATAAATCTTTTGGAAAGGGGATCTACTGGGGAGATTATATTCACTTTTCATGGACATATTAATTCAACGGTGGCATATCATATTGTTCTCTGTGGGGGAGAAAGGTATATTGTTTTAAAGTATGATGTTTAGAGCAGTCCTTTAGGAAGGAAAATAAATATAATCTTGGCAAGGAAAACCGACTGCATGAGCACCGAGGAAGGGACATTAAACACAGGGCCCAAGTTCCAGCTGCTGACAGTCAGCAGAGCTGGACTGGAGTTCCTGGAGCTAAGCCTGAGCATGGGAGCTGAGAATGACAGTCACCCCCATTTAGCTGCAACTCCTTGAAAATGTTAAGTAAATAAAGTCAAAGTGTGGGACTGGTCTCATGGCCCCCTTCCACACATATTGGTCCCACTCCATCTTTGGCTTCCCACCTCTCTCCTGACCCCACAAATGTTGTGTTCCTTTGAAGCAGGCACATGCCTCCTCCCTTTGTCCCTCCGTACCTGTAACAGGGTGGTCAGCACAGCCCCACGTGGGACGTAGGTTTGAACTCCTCTAGCTTGGCTCCAGGCACAGAGGGCACTGGGATGAGACTCCTGCCCACCACGCACGTTCTCCAGACACTCACCCTAAGCACAGGTCCCTGAGGAGCCCTGTTGCCTCCTGTTCCCTCAGGAGGAACCTGTGGATCGTGACAAAAACTCTCACAACAGCTACAGGAAGGGGTTCAGCAAACATAACTTACTGTACAGCAACTGCTCATGTCCTTGTCCTTCCTCTGTGGTAACTACAATCCAAAGAATTTTATTCCAGTGGAACAAGGGGAAAAATCAGTTTAAGGTTTCTGCACGAGATAACAGCGACTGCTGAGCAGCTCCTGGGCCCTAAAACAATTCATGCCCCTTTGACCACATCACCCTCTCAGCCAGCTCAGGCACAGATAATCCACTTGACCCATCAGAAAAGATGGGATTTGCTTATCATGCCAACTGCATTGTCCCCGTGCAAACTCCTGCGGACTTCCCGCTTCCCTCCTTCCCTTTGCCCAGCTATGTCGCTGACAGCTTCCCCGAACACCCCAATGAGGTGTGAAATTTGGGGCATCACAGAACTGCACACGGGGCTATTCCCTGGGAATTAAACGTCTAGATAAAATGAAAAAGGGCTGAGAAAACATTAACCACGAACAGCCCAAACAACAAAGTCAGCGCACACACCCCACAGACTCTTAATGCAACACTAAGCCAGCTGTACCTTAGTTGTGTATTTGCCATGTGTATCCAATACCTGGTCGAGATAAAAAACACTAATAAGGCTGTATTTTTTTTTCCATACCTGGGTCAGGTTCCCAGCTGAAACAAGCAGTTTATACCAGCCAAACACTTGGACACTTAATTTCTGTGGAAACCCTTGTTGCTGGGAAGTTTAACACTGGATTGATATTCAAGGCACACTGGCAGCAGCTCATAGCCCAACGCTGTAGGAAGGCAGAGAGGTCTTAGACTACTCGTATAATCCAATGTGAGCAGAAGAAGGAGGCAGTCTGAGCTTTAGCTTTTGCCCAGGGCCCCTGGAAAGCTAATTCTATCTGATTACACCACTTCTTTTCTTTTTTTTTTTTCCATAGAAGAAATAAACAGTCTATTGTACCAAACAGAAGGCTGCCTTCTTTTGAAGGAAGATTTATCATCCAGGATAAATCCATGAGTTCATTCCATTTTAGCCACAAGTCCTCAAAGCTGTGTTTTTCACTTCACGATGTAGTATCAGTTGGTTCCGCCTCTGTGCCAGGCGGTCCCCAAAAGAGATCACACTTTTCCTTAAAATAAAAATAATGAAAACAAATGCAGGCCATCTCATCAGTTGCTTAAAGCCTGCGTAGCAAATTCCATGCAGGCGTGTTAGAGCCATGCAAACACATCCATAAGGAGTTAGGACTGGCTCCCCTTCAGGCCACAAACACCAGGAATGCAACGGGAGCAACCTGGTCTAGTGGAAGATGTCCCTGCCCAGGGAAGGGGGGTGGAGTGAGATGAGCTTTACTGTCCCTTCCAACCCAAACCATTCCATGGTTTTATGGCACGACATTGCTCATGAAGAGAAGTGACTGATGGGTGACAAAATCTGCTGTAAGTTGCCCCAGGAGAGGACCCAGCTCTGAAATAAGAAGGATTGCTCGGTGCCTTCCCTGCACCAACAGGGGCTCTGTTGTACTGAGCCTGAACCCTGAACTCGTCACAATGTCACTCTGTCTTTGGATCCCATATCCCATGGGGGAATCTTCTGGGAATGTATTTTGGTTCAGACTTGGGTCAAGGAGAGCTGACTTGACCTGAAAATAAATCCAGGCGATCTCGAGCTGAAGAGCTATTGACTACTGTTTGCAATACAATAAAGTGAGCAGATCAAACTCGGCTGAAAGCCAGGGTTAACATAAATCCAAGCAGAAAGGGGAACAAGAAAATTCATTCACCACCATGACAAAGGGGACATTTTTTTGCATTGGCAGTGTTCAGAGCAGGGACTGAAAGCACTTCCCAGGCAGCAATTTTAGTGTCCCATACGGTGTGTGCTTTTAGCCGTGCTGAGATCTCTGCCACACTGGCAGGAAGATAAGAGGTGTGTGACTGTGTGTGTGTGAAAAAAGGGGTGGTGGGTCCTTCTTTTTTTTTTTTTACCATTTTTAACGTCACGAGCAGGAATTCCTCTGCTCAGGCACAGGGCAGCTTTTGTGAGAGGTATTTTATATGGATCCCCAAGGAAAGGTCTCAGTGGCCAGGCTCTGAGCACTCCTGTGTGCACATGTGAGCAATAACTCCTGGTTTATGCTCCAGGAGAAATGCTGGTTGTACTCGCTGCAGCTCCAGGATGAAATCTTCTCCTGGCTCATGCTAAGGGGAGTTGTACCACGACCTTCCCTGAAGTTAGCCTTTCTCCTCTGCTAGGAGCTTTTATAACATTTCTTGGATAAAGCAAGTTTTAATCCAGCTGATACTTCCCGGGTCTGTAGTGCAGGTAGCTCCCTGCCCACGCTGCAATACATCCTCAGAAAAAAGGGGACAATCTCCCCCAACTCTCCTCCTCCTGAGATCCAGAAGCAGCAGCTTGACTCACCAGCCTCTACCCATAACACATATCTCACTCAGTAAATTTTTCAGCTTCTGGTTGTCCAGCAAAGACTCGGGAGGATCCTCTGTCCACCCAGCAGCCAAAACACAGTAATTTGGAAATTTTGCCAAAGTCACAACTTTACCAGTAAAGCTGTCCTACAAGGGTCTGACACAGGTATCCTCCAGAACAAGCTGTAGATAACAAGAAGACCTACTATCCTTTTGACATCACCTTTTTATGCCCATTCTCAGTATCCTCAGAGTTCTCCTCAGCATGAGCTTGCGCATGATCCCAGTCTAGAGCAGTTGGTTCATCTCAGAGGAAATATTAAATGCAGTGTAGTCCTTCTGCTGGCATTCATTACCCACTCCATTTTACAAATGGGGTCTGGTCAAATCCCTCTAGTCTTCCCAGACAAGATGGAGCAGGGTAGCTGCTTTCAGGAGATGAAGGCAGCCTCTGTGGGAACACGAGTGCCACATTCCTCATTTGAGTGCAACTATTTCTAAACACAGCTCAGGGAAAGCTGCATATTTATTTTTTCTATTGCGTTAAAACCCATTTTATTAACCAACTTGTACTTTAATGTAGATGATGCCTTTGTTTATAGAATAAATTATGCTGTTCCTTCCCATCTCCCACTGCGATTGCATGATTCCTGGTCAGATTGTATAATGTTTGATCTAAGAATGTATAAACTCCACTAAACAAAGCTGCAATAGAAAGCTGAATAATAAGTCAGGCTCCAACTTCTCTCGGGGAAAAAAAGGTGAGTTTGACAAAGTAACATGCTGAGAGAGCCTGGGAATCTTTCCGATGAAACAAAGTATTTTAAGAGGGTCTCAATATTCAAACTCAGCATTTCAGATCTGCAACCTTTAAAGCTGACAGGAACTTCACCTCTGACTCAAGCAAAATCTTCACAAAGTGGGATTTCTTTTACAACTGTGTGAAAATCAACACTTTCACTTGCAATTCGCAGCACCACAGCCCTGCTCACGTTTTTGCTCCAGAAACAAGTTGCACATGAATATTCACAGCCAAGCAATGCCAGCTCACAGAAACTTTCTAGTGCTGGGAAGTTCTTCACACGACTCTCTCTCCTGCAGATCAGGAATGACAGAAAAGAGGCACAGAGCAGTTGCCCCACAGTGACTTTGCAGGTGGTTGCCCAGTCACTTCCCACCTAACCTGCAGTGCAGCGAGGATTTGCTCTGCCGAGGCAAGTCTATGGAATATACACATGGAAGCACAAATATTTTTGAACGGGCACATCTTCCCTTCACAAAAAACATCCATCATCACAGTAGCTCACCGTCTCAACCCCTCTTTTCCCTGAGACATGTGTTTTCAGGAGTATCTTAATGCTCCTTTTTTAAAAGTCGTTTCCGCCTAGAACAGCAAGAAACATGAGGAAAAGCAATCCTGGAGATTTTCTAGCACTCAGGAGAGGTCCCAGTGAGGAGGAAGACCTGCACAGTCTTTTATCCATTACCTGCCCCTTCTTTGCTCAGGTATCAAGTGCATTGCAGTCACAGTATCTGAGCACAGCATGGCAGCTCACACCAATAAAACTAATTAGAAAAGAGGGAGAATCATGGGGTTTAATATTCTAAGCTTGATGGAGAGGGAATTAAGCCTTTTTTATAATGCAGCAAACAGTCTTCAACTTAAAGCTGTGGCTATTTCAACTCTATCTCTCCTGACTGGTGTAATTAAGCCTGAAGCAGGACAAGAATAGCAAGGAAGGGAAGTCACTCAGGAGAAGGGGGTGGAAAAAACGCCGGTACTGCCTCATGAATAGTCACATTTCAAAGCACACAAATGAACCCCAGCAAAGCAGTGGAAGCCAAAGTTATGAGCTCAGTTACCAACCAGACCCGGGACAGAGATTCTGCCTAGAACTTTAAAAATCCAAGTAAAATGTCATTCCTTGGTGGTGTTCCATCCTTAAGCCAGTCTGAAGTCATTTCCAGGATCTGATGGGTGGAGTTACATCATGTACTGGATAGCCAGAGGCCACCCTGCTCCTCCCTTTGCAGGAAGGATGTCCCATCCTCTCCTCCCTCTGCACGACCTTCCCTTTCCAGGGTCTTCTCCAGCACCTTTCAGCTGCACCAAGGCACAAAGCAAAAAGAAAGGAACTGTTTTCCAGTCATGATATCACTGGCACTGAGAAAAAGGACATTCCCTGAGGCTCCTTTCCACTCTCTAAATAGCCAAAAATTTGTTCTCCACCAGAATAGCTTTCAAATGAAAGGCCAGAAAGAAATGTGGAGCTGACATCAAAACTATCAGCGTAAATTGGTGCAGCCCTTGCTGACCTCAAGGAAACCAGGAGAGTGGGAAGCAGAGAACCACACTCCTCTGAGTTTAATATATTTATTTAAAACTGGAGACCAGGAAGGTGAACAAAAATAAGGTTTGAAAGGAGTGAGGGGCTACTTACGGGATGGCAAGGCAAATTGTGTTTACAGGGTCATGGGATAAATGCAACATGCCTCATCTGAAACAAATTGAGAACAAATTAAGCACCTAAATTGAGACAAACACTTGAGCCATTTATTAAGTCTTGCTTGTGGTATTAGAGAAAATTCAGTTTTAAAAGCAAGTTGCAGATAGCTCTGGACCATGCCTTCTTGCTTTACAGAGCATCTTATAAGGATGAATCAGGTACTAAAGTTCTTGCCAGCAGTTATGTTGCTTGGCTGCCTTAAAAAGCAAACAAACAAACAAACAAACAAACAAAACCCCAACAATGCCTTATGATGCCTGATGGAAACTTCAGGCTAGTCCTGGAAAACTCCCCAGCCCACCAATAGAGCTGGTGGGGAGCGTTCCAACAGGCAGGCTTTGGATAGAAAGAAGGTTTTCTCACGAAAAAAAGTTGGGTTTCATGAAAATATTTCAGTTTTCCAGCAGTACAGAAATTGAAGGAACGACGTCTTAATTTTCAGGCAAGGTTAAGTCATCATTTGCTCTAGATCAGCTGTTACTCCCCACACCCTTCATGAGTGAAGCTTTCTGCTGGAGCTCCACTAACACGATCCATCCAACCCTCTCCCAGGAGAGACATTGCTTCATTGGCATCCCTCCTGTATCCTGAGAAACACAGTCCAGCCAGGGGAGAATGGAGGCAGCTGCTCCAGGCTCTTGCACAGAAACAGGAGGACTCGATCACGCTCTTAACATAAAGAAGAAAAAGATACCCTTGGTTTTGCAGCCAAGCTGCAGTGACGAGTCAGGACGCTGATGTCAAGCCCGGCGGTGTAATCGGCACACACCCACAGCTGGCTCAGGGAGCAAGGCAGGGGAATGTGTGGATTATTGCACAGAGCCAGGGCTGGGAGCAGCAGGACTGCCACCAGGTCAGCTGCAACCTCTGCTGGTCGGGCTAAATCCTCTGCAGCCCCCAACAACCCATTAATGGCCAGATGGATGAAAGGGAGGGCAAAAGGCACTTCCAAGCGATCTGCAAGATCTTCACTGAGCAGATAATTGTTCCAGGCAAGAGGCCCACACATCAGGGGTGACTGGGCTTGCAAAACAGAGGTTACACACGCTTTCAGGGCTTTCCAGGTTCATCAAGGCATTTTGGTCCGTTCTTCAGGACTTGGGCATGAAGTATTTATTAGCACAGACAAGTGGCTGGGTAGCAGGGACAGCTGGCCACAGTGGGGCAAACACCTGATGCCCGTGACCAGGCGCTCCAGAACAACTTCTTGTGTGAGTGAGGACATGCCAGGAGGTCAGAAGCAAAACAAGAGTGAATTTAGGGCAGTTCCTGGGACTCCTAATTGGTCTCACAAGCGTGCACAGTGTGTTTGCACAGAGCAAAAGGTACTGCTCACTGCGTTTGGGCTGTAACTATCAATAATCCTTTGTGATTGCCCAGGAGTTCAGGGCAGGTCAAGACGCCACAAACAATTCCTTTGCTCCAGAGATCAACGTGACGGGTATTTACTTCATGCCCTGAGCCATACAACCACTGTTAGTTCTGTGTCAGCTAATCTGAGCAGATGGGGGCACGCTGATGGAATCTCAGCCCCTCAGGATTGTTTTGTCAAAGGACCATCGTGCCCTGCCTCACCTACAAGGATTTGCTGGCATTCCATGAGCACGCCTGGAAAAGCACTGAGCTGGAAATCCCAACATGGAGCCAGAAATAAAGACTATTTCTCTGTCTATGTACTGAACAGCAATCTCTTGACCTTCCCACTCGAGAAAAATTTACCTTTGTAAGATTTCAACCAGCATCTACATCCCCATAACAAATCCACACAGAACAGGGCAATGAGCCAGATTAACTGGCTATGAGAGTTTTTGAGGTCAGTGAAGTCAACAGAGTAAATTTCGTGTTGGGCTTCTTTCAAATAATGTACAACAAAGCCACTTATTTACTCAAAAAGTATCTGGGATGACATTACTCTGCTCACACCAGCAAGAGCCAACTGAGGCTTTTCACCCCTTGCCTACATTTGGCCATTGAAGTCTTCTCTGAGTTACACCTGAAACTTCACACTTTGGGACAGCTGCTTTTGGAATCCTTTAGGATCTGAGGCTACCAGCTAAACATCAAACAGCCTACCAAGGACTTAGACAGAAAGAGGGTAAAACAACACTCTTGAGAGTCAAAATGTGGCTCTGCTGAAGATAACATAAATTGTGTTTGGCTGAGACATCCAAGGTTAGACCTGGACAAAGCCACTCTTAGAACCAATGGTAAACCAGTGTAGTTCTAAAATACAACTGGTTGCATCCACAGAGAATGACACTGCATAATAAAACCCAAGCTAAGAGTCCCACCACCAGCAGTACTTAGCAAAGACAGTCCATTCCACAAAGTCCTCAGTGGGGACCCCCGGGAGAGGATTCAAGAAGCAAAATGACCATGTTTATAACTTGTCAGGAGCTTGTAACTTGCCACATAGGTTTCAGGAAACTCTCATACTTATTCCTACCTTCCTTTTCTCCTTCCTGCAGATCATACAAGGGTTTTCAAGTAAGCCTGGTACATGTCAATGCCATCTCTAAGGATCCTCGTTCCTGGATGGATCCTCATTCCTGGATATTCACAAATGTTTTATTGCACAGCTGAAAAACAGGAGAAGAAATAAATTACAAAGCATCGTGAACGAACGTGCCCTCCCATGAGGCACTTAAAGTACTTACAAGAATAATTTACAACTGCATTACAAAATCCCTTGTTCTTTAAAGTGATGCTGATGCTGCAGAAAATTATAAATCAATACTGCAGAGGGCTTTCAAAACTGCTGTTACTTGGGGTTTATGAGCAGGCTATGATGTCCAAGTTAAACGTGAGGGCTGCGTGCCTACAAACCAGCTACATTCTTCTCTTCTGTGGGCTTTAGGCTGTCAAATCAAATGCAGAAATAGCTTCAAAAAGGGTTCAGAAAATGTAGGCGCACCCCAAGAACCTGACAAATTGTGCCTGCTCTGACACAAAGCCATCTGAACTACTGAGGAGCAGCAAAGCTTTAACACATGGGGAGCCACAGGCTTCTGGTGACACAGAGCTATTGGCAGCTGCCCAACTCATTATGCCCTGCCATCCTTTGAAGGCTATAAATCAATACCCCACACGCTGCTACAAGCTGAGCCCACGGGTCGGGACGTTCTCTCACCCCCTCAGTGCAGGGTAACACATTGCTTGATCCTGCTATGGAGAGTGAAGAGGGGAGCGAGGAACAGAAAACCTCCAGCTTGCTGCTGCAGATCTGGGGAGCATCAGGGAGCCTGGACTGTGGTCCCTCTGGGCAGGCACAGATGCCGCTGGTGGGTATTTGCCATGGCCCTGCATGGCCAGGCTGACACCATCAGCCTGGTGTCAGAAGGATGACTCCTACAAACACTGCCTCCACTCAAAGCCAACACTAGCTTCAACAAGAGCAACCCTTCAGCACGAGAATACCATTACAAGGTGCATCTTTAAGGAAGCATTTTAATATTGATCAACCCCAGGAACCTGCGTTTGCAAGGGATGAAAAAAGGCTTTAAGCACATACGACAGGATCACTGTTGTCCAAGCCTTTGGATGCCTTTGTTGCCCTATCAAGACACTCCAGCGACCCGCTGGGCTCGTCCCCCTCAATGCCGAAGGCTGGCTCCAGCCGCTTTTCATCGCTGTCTAAGAAATTATCACAGGAGACTTCATGCAATTAGGCCTCAAAAATGGGGATGTCAGTCCTCCAGGGGGACTAAGCCTGCCTCATGAAAGCGACTCCAGCCTTTGCTTTTGCTGCACATGGTGGTTTTTTTTACCCTGAGGATTTATATCAAAGCAAGACACTAGTCAAGACACGGTGAGCCGCTGTACTTTGTACCTCTTTGTAGCTTATCAAGGTGAATGTCAGCAGAAGAAATAACCCTCAGAGGTGACCAGGCACAGAGATGGCCATCTAAAGTTTCATACTTTGGTACAAGAAAAATAAAAAACCCACCCCCGTGTTTTTAGTAAAAGCAAACCTGGTCTGTCTCAGCAACAGGACTCCATTCAGAAATGGGCAACGGGAGCGTAATGAGCTGCACAAAACCAGCCACATCATTCCTCCCATGGACCAAAACCTCTCTCAGGGTCCACTGCCTGTCTGAAACAGCCTGGCTGAGCACAGCCCATTCCAAGGCCAGAACACAGCACATCCCAGGCCACAGGACTGTCCAGTCCCTTTTTCCAGTTCCCTCGTGGACCTGGAGGAGGATTCGTTCCTAAGGCGATGTGTCTCAGGGTGGCTCCAGCGTCCTATGGGACTCGAGGTACACGCTCCAGCTGCTGATCCTGCTCATAAGAAATAACAGGGGCAGGATGTATAGGGATAATATTTGCACTGAATGTATGTTTTGCAAGAGCGTGCTTCAGGCCCAGCTGTGTAAGCAAAGCGGGTAAGGAGAGGTGTCTCTGGTGAAGCCCAGCTCTGCAGCAAGCGAGCTGGAGGAGGTCAGCTCAGGAACCTGGATGGAGGATGAGGGCAATTCAAGGCTCTGGGTAACACACTCGTTTTTCCTGCTCCTTCCATTCCTGACTCTCCCTGATCTCTGCAATCTCTCATCTTGGGGCACCCCCAAAATAAAAAGCCTGCAGTGTTATGTCTGCTTTAAATAATGCCTGCTGAACCCAGGCTGCTGCATCCGGCATGTTCAGTTCACCTGGACAGGAACCAGTGCCCCAGCAGGATGTGCCATTGGAATTGGGATGATGCTCCCATTCCAGTAACCACCTCTTACCCAGCCCATGAGGAAATCCCAAGGCTGACAAGATTAAGGAGAGGAGACAGGAGCTGTCACTTCACCACACCCCTCAGCATCTTCCTCTGAAAAGTTTAAGACTTCTTACATGGCCAAAACATCTCTTGCAATGACAAATTTAGAGATGGAGAAGAATTAAAACTTTCCAACATTGCAGCTGACACACTCACTGGATAGATACAAGCCATTCCTAAAAAAAAAAAAGCACCCAAAAGGGAAACAGTTCCATCTGGAGAAAAAAACCTACATGTCGCCTTTTGGCTGGGCTGGACTCCTACAACATATATTTTCACAGGCATTGCAGAAAATGTGGTCCAATCCTTCCCTTTTCCTCCTGGATATAACACTTACTCCAAACTGAAAACAAAGAAAAGCTGGGAATGGAATCCTTCAGCTGGAATGACTGCACGGTTTCACTGAAGAGGTTTTATCCAAAACACTCCCTAAACATCTTCACTCAGCAAGAGAGGGCTGAGCTTGTAACTTCTTATTGTGCTCTATGTTTTTATTGCATCTCTGAAATGAAGGCACCATAAAATGAGTTGGTCTTAATCCCTTTCTTCCCTAACTGTGTGTTCAGGGGAAATAACAGGATGAACTAAAATAAAAAAAAAAAAACCACAGATAAAACTCATATTTAGCTTTATGCAGGAGTAAAGCTCTTCCTTGCTGGACATTTTGACCCAGATATCTCCTTACTATGGTTGATCCAATCTACAAAATTTCCTTTCATTTTCAGTCTGGATATGAAATGCCAGTGATACAGGGGACAGAAACATCTGTAAGGTGTCCATCTTTTCTGGCCCTCACCAACACACAGGAATTGTCATAAAACAATAAGAGAAAACGAGAAATTGGTTCTTGGCTGAACTACAACGAAGCTGTAGCTGTCCCTTCACTTCCAGAGCTTTGTTACACAGATTTGATTGGATGAACTCAGTTATACAGCACACTGGAGATAAGTTGGTGAATTAGCTTTGCTTGTGCTCAAACCTGTCATGTCAGGCTGGTTTGGCCTGGTATAGAAGGGTGGGGAGAAGGTGTGATATTTAATGTTATTTATTTAGCGATGGGCCTCATTATTCCAGGAGGGGAAGATGGCTGCAGAGAGGGAAGCTGAGGGCAGAGGTTCTCACAGCCACCACCCCGGCATCTGGATACAATTCCCTGCACAGAGCTCATTTGCTGGTGTAGTTTTCCAAAGCTCACAGAAGTTTTATGGGCATTTTGAACGCTGGGAGGGGCAGGGAGATGTCAATATCTTGGCTGGGGTGGGTTTTTTAACTCCTTGCTGGGCTAACTCTTGGCTTTATTATTTCCAGTTCTAATTAATATAATACCAGCACCAGAACACTGCAGAAGGGTGTGACAGAGCCAAACTGGCCTGTGCAAGCAGAGAGCAATTGCTTTCCTCTTCCAAAAATGGGGCATCCACCCTAATACAGCATCAAGTGCCAGAGGGACAGATTGTTACAGCTGCTATTGACCTCTCTCATCTTGAGATCCTTGGGAGCTAATCCCCTCTGGACAGGAGGGAGAGCCTTCCAGTGCTCATCTGGCACTGGACAAAAATCAAAGGCAAGTTCAAAAGCTTTCCCTGATTTCAGGAGGGGGCAATTATCCGCTAATGATGGTGTCTGCAAGGCACGTGGTCACACTGAGCTGGATGCAAAGCTTGGAAAGCACAGCGGGGCCACCTCCCCTTGAAACTTCAGTACTCTGTTAATAAACTGGAGACACTGGTTATGAGAGGGTCCACCAGTCCCTCCTCAGCTGACTAGAACCAACACACAGAAATCTTTCAAAAAGACAAAATTGCACAAGTGTCCCGTTGCAAACCAAGTTTTTTGGAGGCTTCCAGCGCCACTTGATAAAGCAACACATTTCCAGAAAATGAAAAACCAAATGAGCAAAGTCAAAACCTCAAATGAGGTTTTGTTCGCTTTAGAGCAAAGGAACCAGCCCCCAGAAGTGAAACCTTATCCTGTGACTCCAACAGGACGAATTCCTGTCTCTGCCTTGCTCCTAGACTTTCCTCTACCCAGGCTGGCCTCCGGAGGGTCCTCCTCTGGCCACATGAAAGGCTTTTCACACCCCTCTATGGCACCAGCCTTTACTAGAGCCTAAAAGTCAGACTGACTGTTAGATCCCTTCCTGTCAGATCTGAGTTCAGGCTGGTCAGCCTTAAGTTTCCAACACAGAGCCTAAATGTACCGTGAGAAAACCTGGAAACAGAGGCACTTAGGGTTTTAATAAATGGAGATTTGCCTAATTTGAAGCTCAACATCAGATTTCTGCTGTACCTAAAGTAAATACCACCCATTAATGGAGAAAACATGGGAATTTTTTTTTTCCTCATAAAAATAAACACACATGAAAATTAAAAGTCACAGCCTGTAGCTTTCTAAGGACTGCTTTGAATAAATTGCACATCTACCCATTTTCAGGCATGGAAATGCATTGGACTGAAAAAAAAAAAAAAAAGAGTGTTCCAGAGCTAAGCAGCCTTTTTTCTCCAGTTTTGTAGAAATGATGCCGAGTTCAGACTGCCCAAGGTGAGACATCAGGGATGTTCCTATAGCTTGGCACAGTGCAGATCCCTGTGCCAAGGGAGCTCCCACCTCCCCACTGCTGGGGCACGTGGAAGTGGTTGAACCAGAGAGACCAAGCAGAGTGTGGGGAGCAAGCTGGAAAAGGTGATGGAAATTTAAAAAATGAAAGAGAAAAAAGAACAATCAAAGCTTCCTGATGGGTTTCCCAGCTGATATCAAATACCAGCACCAGCTGGTTGCTGGTGGATATAACCCACACGAAGAGCAGAGCTCTGGTTTCTGTCAGTCACAGCAAGAGGGAGTGGACTGAGCCCCACATAAGGGCTGAAGCTGGATTTGGGGAAAACATTCCCAAAACAAGCTGACTCTTCTTTCCACACACCAGTGAGGGACACCTGCTTATCACCAGCACTTCTGTGCCAGGCAAGGATGGCACGTGATGGCCCAGGGTGCCAGGGGCTGGTGCCCACAGAGAGGGAGCAGACACTCCAGCGTCTCTGACAGCAGCAAGTTATACAAATCCCCACAGATTGCACCCATTTACATGTTTTAACCTCATTCCTCCCACTGCATTCTCCTTCCCAGACTTCCCCACCGTCCACAGCAGCACTTCCCACAGCTCCCATCTCCGTGACCTCTCTGTTGTCCCGCTCCCCCACCTCCATATATGAACGTCACCTGTAAAACCCAACCACAGCCAGATCTCCCTGACCTGTGCACCACACAGAAATTCCTCCTGCCAACATCAGACATGCTTGAATTAGCAAGGAAATGAAAACAAGCCACGGGAAAGCAGCGGGTTGGGGGAAAGGTGGAGATGGAATGCTAAGCAATCATGTCAAGTCACGGCTGGCCACATCCCGTTAGCCAAGTCTGAGGGCTCCTTGTGTCAAAACAGCATCTCTGTAGCCAAGGAAAGATCCTGCATGCCCAATCCTGCAGCACTTCGGACTCTTATGTGGGCCACAGAGTCCTTCAAGGCCTTGGTAGCCGGTGGCTACACATCCCATAGCTCCACAGCTTTATACCAGGAGAACCCAGAAACCACCAAAGGCTCAGCCAGACAAAACCACCACTTTCAAAGATGCTTTCCAAGGTCACTGTGCAGCTGGGAGAAAGGCGTTTGGAGAAGAATTAATGAATTTTGTTTGGTATTAAAAGTTTGAAAAGTTCTGATAATAGCCATGGAAACTCCTGAAAAAACCCACACCAACAGGAAAACAATCCACCACTGCTGTTTCCAAAACAAGCTTGTTTTCCCCTTTGCTAGTTCTAACACAAACACCAGGGAAGATTCCCAGCACTGATACAAGCAACTCTCTTACCCACCTCATAAAAAGGGCAGAAAGTGGGATAATAATATGTTCATTTTCTTTCCTTCCAATATCTCCTCAGCCTCCTTTTGGCCTTGAGCATCCCAGGAGACGGTGCAGAGGTGAAGACAACACCAATAACACCCTCTTAAGGTTGAGCAAATTCAAGCATTGAACAGTTTCTGTGATTTACCCAAGCAGAACCATAATCTCAACTTCTCTGCATGTGTAAGACTGTCTCCCAAATTTATCTCACCAGTTCAAAACACGACTCTGTGGGAGGCAGGGGGGAGCTGTCATTGAATATATATATTTATATTTCCTAGTCCAAGGAGGTATAAAACTATTTCCAATACTCAATATGTCCTTTTCATTAATGTATTTTTTAATGCTGTGATGTGGTTTAGTGGTTTTTTCATTGTTAATGCTCTTAAAGGCCCATCTCCTCCAAGTATCCCTTTAAAAGAACATGAGCTGCAAGAGCAGCAACCACAACAATACACAGATTGGGCTGCAACAGCAACTCTGCAGTGGTCCAAAAACAAAAATAAAAACCAGTCTTTGGCTCTTGGTAGGTTAATTAACTGAGAAACGAGGAGGACTTTCTTCCCAGGACAGACTGCTTGCTCCCCACCACATAAAAGGGTCTCTTATGCAGGGGAACTTTTATCAGTTGTTCCTAAGCTCTCCAGATCTGATCACACTCTAGTCTTCAACAGGATATGGAAAGAAATAAAGTTATATGGAAAGAAATTAAGTGACCACCTTTAAAATAGCTCCACAGATTATGACCCTGGGAGAAGACACTCAAGAAACATTAAAGATCAGATTTAAATCCAATGCCTGTAATGAAATGTGTACTTACAGATGTAACTCCCTCCTTAACAGGCTGGACCAAATTCAACTCTGCTCCAAACCACCCGGAGATGGACCTGGCCCAGCCATCTCCAGTCTTAATGAAAGCTTGTCCATGATTTGAACCCAGCAACAATTAACCTTGACAGGGGGAGATAAGATTCAAGTTTCAAAGCACAGAGAGTTTACTGGGGTTTTGCGCTCTTTCATGAGGCTCTGATTATTAGTTTAATGCAGTTGTTTGTGGTTTAGTTTCCTTTTTTTCCCCCCCCTCCCCTTAATGGTAACATTGAAAAGATAAAAGTTTATGCACTCATGGCAGGAGCCAAAGGATGGCCGAAGTCCAACCTACCTCCACCCCACTGCACTCATCGGATATGCTTCCAGACAAGGGGGAATCAGACTAAGAGATGCTGTGGATAGTTCAGGACTGACTGGCCTCAGACATTTTGGAAAAGGGAAAAGAACTCATTAGACTCACAGGAAGGCCAAGAGTGGTTATGAGAGCACTCTTTTAGGAGACT
Organism: Manacus vitellinus; assembly: GCF_001715985.3. Lineage (NCBI taxonomy): Eukaryota > Metazoa > Chordata > Aves > Passeriformes > Pipridae > Manacus > Manacus vitellinus. The sequence continues at coordinate 2,632,491 of NW_021940761.1, read as the reverse complement.
ACAATAAGAAGCCAACAGATCTCTCCCTACTTCCCAGTAGGAAGCCTGCAGTCATCCCTAACAGTCCTGATAGACCCCCATGCTTGGCGAGGCTCCCACCCAACCATCTGGAGCTCATCCACCGAGGTGCAGCTCTGAGGAAGGAGACAGAGCCTGGCAAAGGTGTTCAGAGAGCAGCTGGGGAGAGGGGTTTGGCTCCTGAGCTTCAGCACAGCTTCACTTGACAGCAGGTGAGGGCACATCTCCTCTGAGGATGGAGCAGCTCCGATGGCACTGCAGTCCTGAGCGAACTGGGATAACCAGCAGCCCCTGCTGACAGCAGCACGTGCCTGGAAACCCTCCCCAGAGGCCAAGCCAGCAGCTGGGCCATGCTCCTGCTGCACTTGTGTCGGTACCAGAGCTTGTTACACCCTGCTCACCTCGTGTCTCCAGGACCCACAGAGCCACAGCAGCTCCTGCACCACAGAGCGGGACCTGTGTCCCTTCTGCTCTCACCAGCTGGGGTTTTCAGCTGGCTGATGCCTTCAGCACAGCTCCATCCCACTGAGGGCTGGCAGTTTGCTTGGCACCTCCGATGCTGCTTTGAAGGCAGCAGCATATTCCCCCTCCTCGAGGGCTGTTAATGAGAGCCTGTTTCTCTAGTGAGGTGGAACTACGGCTCTGAAGCCTCTGCCAGAGCTTTCCCAGACAATGCAGCCACAGGCGGTCTTTAAATAAGAGGAAAGAATCAAAGGTGGGGAGTGACCTGGTCAAATCAGCTGGGGAAGATGTAGGGGGAAGGTGGGAGAGAGCAGACACACATTGCCGTTTTCTTCCCACGTCCATTGGGCAGCAAAGAACAGTGGCATGAGAGTTAACAGGTGCTCTCAATATTGGCAAATATCACATAGAAGGGTTTGCCACCTACACTGGCAGAAAACATGCCATCAGCATAAGAGAAATGCAAATTCCAGTGTAGTATAATGCATAGATATATGGAATTTATTTATTTATAGCCTCTCCCAACACATGCACACACACTTGTGTACCCACAATATTTTCTTGGCTGCACTTACCCTTGCTTTACATTCAGACTGCATGCACTGAAACCAGTCATTAAGTTGAACACATGGACTTCCCTTCTCTTATCCTAACTCTAACTTAGAGGACAACTTGCTGGAGGTGAGGGGAGCAGGGAAAATAAAAAAGCAGAAGAATGAGAAAGGGACAAATTTTTTGCCATGAAGCCACCACTGGATCATGTAACTGTCACCCATTGCAGCAATGAAAAGACAGCCCAGGCTGAGCTGTTCCTCTCCAAAACACAACTCCATGTTAAGATGAAGCTGCCACATCCTCCCTTCTAGCCCATTCCCCTGCCTCTTCCCCACAGAAGCCCTCAGAGGTGCAACTCACTCACCTTCAAAAGTGAGGCTCACGGCAGCTCCTCAAGGCTCATTCCAATATTTCCAGGTATTTGTTGGCATGCTGTAAGCACACTCAGTTCCCTCCTCAAACCTCCTGCAGCTCTCTGCCCTCACACTAGGAGTGACCTCTTACTATTAGATTACCACATTCAGCCAGAAGCTAGGAAGCTCTTTTTCCAAAGGGCGTCTTAAGCCCAGGATTGGCACATGGCTTTTAAAGCTTGTTGCTCTCACTGAGACCACCAGCCAGTTAAAGCACAGCCTGTTTTCTAAAGAGCAATCCCACAAGGATTTACCACTATGATTTAAAGCAGCTGTCAGAGGAGACTGGAGGGTGGGGGTGGTGAGGAGGGCAAGACCCAGAGACACACCTGGCCAAGCCCTGCAGAAAAGATGCACCTGCAGGCAGAACTCAGGCTCCTCCCAGAGCCTGAAATGGCACCAAACCCACAGCTGAACCGTGTCTTCTTTCAGATTTTCAGCCACTAGATCAAGGGACAAAGGCACAAGGGTACAGCCATACTCTGCAGCCTGACCTGCCCCACATTTTTTGAACTACCTTGGAAAGCTACTGCAAGGGCTTGAGGGGAAAAAAGTGCTCCCAGTAACACAGAAAGCCAGGTTTCAATATTGTATCATGGTCTGGCTCACTGCAGGTCACCAACCTCGTACAAAACCTGGTTTGAGGGGAAAAGTCTTTCTAGTAGCACAGGAGTCTCTAAAAAGGGGAAAAAATGCAGCATCACACTTCCAGAAAAACAAGACACACTGACAAACTGACTGCACACAGCTCCCAAGCCACAAACGAGCCGTGGGCAGTCTTGATTTTTAACAAGAAATCACTAATGGTGTATTACAAACTCAAAGAACAGCTCCTGGGGCCAAACCACCAAACCAGGACTCCTTCAATATCCCACAGCTTGTGAAACGTTGCAGAGCAGCACTCTGAGCTGCTGCTGAGCAGGGGATGGCTCAGCCTTTGCCACATCCTTCCCTGTACAGCTTTAAAGTGCCATCCAAGCACAGCATTTTTCCTGCTGCTTGATGGTTTCAGATCCTTGACCTGGGAATGGTATCACATCTGCTACCCATTATCAGGGAGGGAGAAAGGCTCTCCCCTCCTCGCTTCTCCTACGTGTAGCTCGAACAGTGTTGTGTCTGTGAGAGCTGAAAGCAGTCAGGCTGTAATTCAAACAAATCAGATCTAATCACCCTTATCAGAAGGCTGATAAAATCAGCAAAACTGAGAGGCTACAAAAACACAAGGCAAAGAGGTATTTCATGGTGGGCATGGAAAACCAACACCTCTGAAGAGCTGTTTTCCCCACAGAGACATCAGATCACAGTGGGGCACTGCTGAAGAGTCTTTTGCAGACCCAGAAAATGTTACTTCCCAAACTCTGATGCTGGAGAGGGCTGCGAGGCACAGAGGGCTGCATTCCAGAATGCCCCCTAGCTCCCAAATTTTGGACAAAGCAGTCACAAAACCACTACAGGTGGCCTAACACCATTTCAGCCAGATGTTTAATGGGTGCAATGATGTCCAAACAAAACATGGAGACAGATCCAGGTGCTGTGGAGGGGACCATGAGTCTTACTTTGCTACCAGAGCTCCCAAGCCCAGAGCTGGACACTGGCACAGGCACACAGCTGGAGATGAGGGTTTTCTGAGTCCAGGACTCACTTTTAGAGGACAATACAGCTCTAATGGAGCCCTGATGTCAATCCTCCATCTGCACGTAGCCATATCCTGCAGCTGGCTCCCCTTTGCCTGGTCAGCTCCCAGTCCCAAATTCACCAGCTCCGTGGCACTGCACTGTAACAGGAACAGTCCTTGGCAGGGTTCCTGCCTGGGGCTGCCTGTACTTTGTGAACCAGGGTCGCGATCACATTTTTCTGGTTAAGATCACCTCCAGAGGAACCACCTGGAGTCCTTGGCCAGCTAAAGGAGAACCTCTGCCCTCATGTGACTCACTTTCCAATGGCAGAGGAGCATGGGAAGCACTTAGGAGAGGAGCATTTCGCAGGATGAGTGGACACGGGTGCGCAGGCAGACAGGGAACTTCCTGACACACACCCTGGGACTGTCTGCTGGCCACAAGGGCAGAGCCCTGACCTCCCTCCAGCCAGCCTGACACAAAACAAAGCTGCACTTACCCACTGGCAGTGAATGTCACACAGTGACGGAAAAATAGGGGTTGGAAGAGGCCTCGGGAGGTCACCTAGTCCAGCTCTGTGCCCCGTTGGAAGAGTCAGCGCTGTATTGTCCCCATCAGGCACACATCTAACCTGCTCTGAAAGGCCTCTGGTAATAAAAGCAACATATTCGAGGCTTTTGCTATTTATATCATGATTTGGAGCAGTGCTTGAAGAATGGAGGGCACAGAGGGGAATTGCTGCATAATAGCTGGGAATTGCTGCATAATAGCTGAACACTGCATTACTGAAATGCTGCAGGACCCAGGGGAAGCTGCTGAATAGATAAGGATATCTCAGTGCAAAATGTAAGGGCAGGACCACCAGCAAGGTAACAAGGGCACATTGGAGGGCCCCAATCAGGCTGACCAGGCCACCTTGCAGGGTTGTGACATCCGGCAGAGCCAGTGGGGACTGACAGGCTGCCCAGGGAGGGCATGGAGTCTCCCCCTCTGGAGACATTCCAAACCCACCCGGACAGGTTCCTGCATCACCTGCTCCAGGTGACCCTGCCTGGGCAGGAGGGTTGGACTGAACGATCTCCAGAGGTCCCTTCCAACCCCAGCAATTCTAGGATTCTGGGATTCAGTGCCCCTCCTGCAACGTGGAAGTACGGACCTCAGCACTGCCTCCCACAGAAGCTGGCCTGACATCCTTCGTGAGGATTAAAAAAGCAGGCAAATAAAAAAATAAAGTCATGTTCTCAGCTGCATGGGAGAGGGTGTCTCGGCAGGAGGAGGCTCTGGGCATGTTTACCCAAACACGCAGACTTTTAAAAAGAACAGTGGAAACGCTTAGCACAAAATCCCATTAGCAAATAACGGGATTTCTGGGAGCACCATCTGTGCACCACATTGAACACTCGCCCCGGAGCACGGAGACTAAAGCACGTTGCATATGGAAATCCAGACAAAAGAATATACAATAATACACAAAGGCAGGGAGAGCATATATAGGATGGGGAAGAAGCCAGAAGAGACTTTTTCCTCCCCATCCTCACAATACCCAAAATCCCATTCCCTTCACAGCCTTCCCACAATGGCTCCTGAGGCATCTCACGTCCCTTCTGTGCCCACTGTGAGGCCTCGTCATGTTGCCACAGAAGGGGAAAAGCAGCTTTGACATGAATGAGAATCAGCTGACAAACCAAAGCTGTTCAGTGTGAGGTGACACACAGGGCTAGTCTTGGAAATAATTTTTTCCCCCTTGGGTGTTTTCCAGGGAGGTGTCCCAGATTTCTAAGTCAGAAGATTACCTGGAAAAGGCTCTGTCTCATCTGTGAGGTTCTTCAGCTCCACCACAGCACAAAGGGCCCAGAAGTAAGCACACTAGGGTAACTCTGAAACAAAGCCAGAGAGGATTTGGTATGAGTGGGTTCTGGAGAGCAAAACAAACCCAACTTCACAAACTGGCAACTTGAAGGAGCCCTCTCCAGTGACTCTCAAGCACCCCTTCTCCTTTGCGCTTCCAAACATCCCCATCTTTGTCCGCTCTCCCAAGGGCTCTTCAGCAGCATCCTCCAAAACAGCTATTACAGCAATTACTGCAATTAATTGATTTGCATATCCCCAAAGCCCCATCATTAGTGCAACACAGCCAAGCGTGTTAGTGTTTAATAATATCAATCAACAATTATTCATAACATCCCGCCCTGGCAGACCTAAATATAGAGACAAGCATTCATGCGAAAACAAAAAGGAGGGGAAAAAAAATCCCAGCAGCTAGACAAAAGAATTAATTTAGAACAGAATTAGGATCATAGAAACAAGACAGACAAGAGACAAGGTCAGATGTCTCACTCCCAGCTCATGTGTGACTCTCCCAACCTGCCTGCTCTCAGTTATCGAGCGAGCTGCAACTAAATAAAGTGATTTTCTCCTTGTAGTAAATAGCCAGAGAGCTGCAACGAGCACATACGAGGGGGTGTAGAGGAACAAGAGACGACTTTCACAGTCTGCTGGCCCTGGTTCAGAAAAGCACTTCAGCTACAGCTCGAGAGGGTCCCCATTCAGGACAACACTTAAGCACATGCTGAAATTTGAGTATGTGCTTAAGTCCTGCTCCTCCTCGGGCCAGGCGCTAGGAAAAGGGAAAGGCTGCTATCCAGTTTTCCAGGCTTTTAGAAATACAAGCTGTACCTCCCAGGGACTGTATGCTCTTCACCAACCTCTGGATTTGGAGCCAAAGCCTGTTTGCTCCACACGTGAGCCCTTCAGGACCCCCGATGGCCCCTTCGTGCTGGAGGTGCCACCACACACCAGGAGGGAGGCACGACCAGCTCAGCCTGGTCTCCATCACCACCTTCAGCAGCAGGAGGAGGTCTTTGCAAGAGCCCAGTGCCAGATTACATAACATAATTAACAGATATGTTAACGTGCATGTTGATCAAGCAAAGAACAGCATCTTGCTCTGAAACAGCCGCCAAGAAAACTCAGGCATTCGGCTGCTCGGACGGTGTCAGCTGATGGAGTACAGCAGGCACCAAAGGCAACTAGTTTTTTTTACACTTCTGGAGGAACTGGCAAGACCATGGTGGTACAAAGCCACAGCCTTGCTGCAAGTCACAGCTTTTCACCAAGCTCTGACAATATCCTATTTATGAAAGGAATTAGGCCAGGAGGGGCTCAGTAGGTGCTTCCCACTCTTGCGGATGCAGCCAGACAGCTGGTGGGGCAATGATGTCTCCAGCCTTCATCACTCACTACATCCTGACCATCCAGCAGGCTATGGCTTCAAAGCCATCTTAACCTTCCTCCATCCTCACCCAGTGCATCCCGAGGTCCCTCAGACAGCTCCAGCACAACTGTGGGGCAGCAAACAGTCCAGATATCACAGAGGGCAGCAGAAAGGACGGACCGGCCACCAGGAGAAATGTGGGCACGGGGAAGGAGCAGCTCTGCCCTTGCTTCGCACCCTCTGGCACTGAGACAAGGGTCTCCAGAGCACATTTCCCTCTGCTTTGGCTCTGTCAACCCATCCCATAGATAGATCCCAACACTGTAAATCACACCAGCATGAGCAGAGGACACCCTCCTTCCCAGCTCCACACCCAGCGCTCCTGCTAAAACTACTGACTGCAGACTAAACAAAGGCTTTTTTACCCTGCCCACAATCTGGAGTCCTAACTGGAGACTCATCCAACATGGAATCTATTCCCATTCCTTTCACACGGAGACTCATCCAACATGGAATCTATTCCCATTCCTTTCACACCCCTCCCTGCTCCACTGGTGCCAGTGCTGGGGGAAATATTGTGCCTTGACAGTAGGAAGGAGTAAAATGCAATGTCTCTCCAGCAGCATTCTAAGTAGAAAAAGAAATAAGATTTTAAAGCCCCCTTGCCTTTTGTTGGCTTCCACCTTCCCCCACCACTCTGTAGCCACACACGACGTGCCGGGGGGGGGGAGCCCAAAGCAGGAGCAGGAAGCAAGGAAACTACAATTGCAGTAAACCACTTCAAAAAGGCTTTGCATTTGCTCAGAATTGCTTGAAAGGAAACTTGCTGCTCATGGATGTTCGTCCTTCATCTTTCACATGTTTTAAAAGAAGTATTAGTCTGATTGTCTGGGTTTTTCTTGGGAAAAAAGAGTTTCTGGAAGTCAGGGTCCAAAAGCAAAACATAAATAGGAAACATAAATGCTTCCTTAAAGCCGTATTTGGGTTGTTTGTGAAAATCCCCAGCAGCTTTCACTGCCTCCCAACAGCAATTGAGAGACTTCAGGGGAAAAGTAAGACATGAGTGGCCACAGCACTATTTTCCAGAATAATGTGGAAGGGGAAATCCAAAACAACAAAGTGCACAACACTGAAGACCTCAGAGAGAAGTTTGCCTGGGGCAAACATCTCCTAACTGCTGTAATTACCATGAAAGGTCATCAAGGACACCTCCCCGCGCATGCTAGAAAAATTCATGCAAGCATTTCGGGTGGTTAGGGCAGCTTTTTCAGCAAATGTAACAAAGTTCTGACATGGAGCCATACGAGGTGACATCAGCAAACAGGCATTTTCCTCAGAAAGCGCACGCAGAAGAAAGCTGAGGACATTCAGCACCTTCCAACTCCCGCTCTCCTGCTTTTAACCATGGCCATTAAAAAGTTCAAACCGGCCAAAACACGGGGTAAAAAGCAAAGGCTGCACACGCAGGACTTCGCAGTGACAACAGCGAGTACAAAAGAGCTCAGTCTGCGAACGTAATTGGATTTAAGAGCCAAATTTCTTCAGGCACTGGCTGTGGAGAGGCTCTGGTGTCCCACCCTGGCCGGGCAGGTCCCCGTGATAGGGGAGTTGGCAGCGCGGGGGCAGCGCGTGCTCCTGACCCACGCGGGCACCCCCAGCGCAGCCAGCCCGCCTGCCCGGGGGGGCTCAAGGAAAGGCAGGTGCAAAGGGAATGTTCATCCTCAGTGCTTCCCTTCCCGGGATCCCACTCACGGGCCCAAGGTGGAGAGCAACGGGATAGATAGGCTGTTGGGGAGAGGGCCCTCCACGGCTTCATCGCCAGCTGGAGCAGCGTCCTCTCTCCTGGGACTGGAGTGCTGGAGGACATGTGGGATGCTCCGAACGAGTCCTTCCAATCCTACCCTGGGACTGGTCACATCTGGTGGAGCCGGGTGAAGTCACGGCACATGCAGGTCTGGCCAACTGGTTTTACCTGTCTCGGGCAAAATGATTATTTTGGGGCTGGACTGACTCCTTCCCGGTTCCAGAGCTCATTTTCAGAGGTGGGGCAGAAAGCCTTTGGCCTGTTAAGTGCCTTTGTACACTCACTGTTGGCACCCGGTACCCTCGGCAGGGTAAGCACACAGTCTCTTAGGCTGGGAGGGAGCTTTGCAGACCATCTGCTCCAATCCCCTGCTCAAAGCAGCAGAAAATGAATCACTGCACGACTCCCCTGCTCTGCAGCCAAAGGCACAGGTGGGACACGTGTGAGGAGCAGGGAGAGACGCAAGAGACCTCACCACAAGAATCTCTCCTGCTCCAAACACTGTGCAGAACAAGCCTCCTATATGAGAAAAAGCTGCTAAAACACTCGTTGCCCTGACTGAGCACCTCAACTCTGACCTCTCACTCCAGAGCCTGGGAGGGTCTGTTCTCCCAAACAGACCTTCCCAACAAGCAGTTTTAGCCCTCAAGAGCCAACCAAAGAAACACTCAGGTGCATAGAAAGCACATAACTGACCTTCATCTGCAGAAACAAGTGCACTGGATGCATTTCGGCCTGCATTTTACCCTTTGCTTCCCAGACCCTGTGGCATTATTGTGCAGACCTGTCCCAGCAAGGGCCTACCAGCTTCAATTACCCCACGTAGCCAACCTGGGAAGAGCTATACCTGCTGTCTCTAAGGTGTTACACCACCATACACCAGTGCCAAATAAAGAAAATGCTGCAAAGCCACTGTTTAACTGAGCAAATTCACCTGTTTTGCACTTTGATCTTGATGCAGGAAGCAGAAAAAACCCCTGCTACCCTTCTCCAGCTCAGACAAAACCTTTCCCTGTGCTCACTCCCAGCAACAACCCCGCACCAGTTATGAGCTGTTCCTTCTCTGGCCTTTTTATTTCATTCCATCACACCAAAAGCAGAGACAGGCTTGGAAATTAAACTGCAGCCACCAGTTTCATTCATAAAGTTGGCTGCATAATGACAAAGTGAGCTATTGTTGTTATTTCTCACAGTTTACCACCTCCGAGCCAGGGAGTATTGTTTTTATTGCTATTGTGAGAACAAGAGCAGGGGGGAAAAAATAATCTTAAGCTTCCCTTCCCCTCCCAATCAAATATAATAGAGAAAAAAAATCCCAACAGGGCGGATGTCAGATCCTCGAGGATTTTTTTCTTTTTTTTGAGTTATCTACAGGAGCTCAGCCTGGTGCTGCAGGTTTCTTGAGTCTGAATTTTATCAATGGGCTGCACTGGGTCCATTTGAAAGGACAGCAGGTGTTCGAACAATGAACCCAGGCTGCCTCCACATCTGGGCTACAAAAGCCATCGCCATGTTTACAAGAAACAGGATAATCAAGAAAACATCCTGTCACAGGGCACCTAAAAAGCTACAGCCCCTTGTTATTCATTTTTCTCTCACACTGTGCTGCTTATTTATAGCACGAGAAGTCGAACCGGGAGGAGGAAAAAAATAAATGCGAAGTTTCTCACTCATTTCCACAGAGAAGTGACGCACGTGCAACGTGGAAGGCAGGCACCGGGCTCCTATTGTTCCTCCAGCTCGAGGTGGGATGGCATTAACCCCTGAGCTCTTGCTGCAATCAGTGAATTATCTGGGCATAGCTTGTTGGTTTTGCTTCATTGATGCAACCGTGTCAGTTAAACCTGACTCATCCTGGGACACCCCAGAGGGAAACTGAGTCACCACAGACTGGAAATAACGTCCCCAGAGCCTGAGCACACAGACACGGGCAATTACAGGGCAGGGATTGAGGAAATTGCTCATCCATCTTATCCTCCATCACTTAAGGTTGGATCCTGAGGGGCAGCAGAGCACAAGAGGCTCTTCCAAAGCTTAGAGAGGACATAGAGGGTCCCCTCTGGAGGAACTTCTTTCCCTGCACAATGCACCAAGCACATCTGCAGAACCAAAGGTTGCCACCAAATTTCAGCTGCTGATGGCTTGTAGCTCCCTACAAAGCCACTGTATTTTGGGGTTACTTTCTGCTGATGTTTTGTTCTGCTTGCTTTTAACTTTTCAGTGAAAATAAAGCAGGACACATCCAACTTAGTAATAGGAGGGTGTTTTTTTTAAATCAAATGAGTTCAAATTCATTGAAGATGCACTAAAATGGGAGCTTTAAAATGTTTCTCACCATCCTTAAGAACAACCTGGGAAGCTCCAAGATATCTCCTCCTTCCAGACTAACACTTTGTGACTCAAGTCATCCTTATGTCCAGCAATATTAAGTATTCTCCCTTCCTTGCTTTAATAGTTTCACTTCTGGAAGCCTTCAAAACACGCCAGTTAGAGCTCCCCCACAGAAATGCTCAGCCTCTCATGGAGTTTGACTTCCTTGCTTTTGAGTTGAGTCAAAGGGGATTAACTCAACAGGTGTTTTACTGGAGAGTGGGAGGGAAAACATAACAAAACACAATGAAACAACTGCCTACGTGCACGAATACCAGATGAATTCCTCCTTTTCTGGGGAATGAACTGCTAAAGCAGATGGCAAACATCCCTTTCTCCTGGAGCCCCAAGTCACTCTCAGTTGGCAGCTTTAAACACATCGAGTCCCGGAGCTCCAACACTTCCCTTCAATCAGACAGGGGGTCTGGAAGAGGATCTTCCTGATCCAGACCTGACCTCTGAAGGACTGAGCTGCTTCCACTGCCCCTTCCTCTGCGGTCTTCTGTACCCTGGTCATGCCCAGCAACACCAGCTGGAGTGCCAAGGCCTTTCCAGCAGCCTCTGTGCCTTATGCACTGTGCAGGATGGCTGAAGCCCAGACTGCTGTCCCATAAATTTGTGATAACACCTCACAGCTATTTTTTTCCCCACTAACAGAAAGACCATTAAACAGCACAGGGATAAAGAGACCACATCAGAGACCAGCATCTTCATCCCCTTCTCCCATGGAAAGCAAGCTACACGTTGCTGAGTTCTCACCAATCCAGGGCTCTCCAACTGGTTAGGCCCACCAAACCTCCTGCCCATTTACCCCAGCATGAGACACAGAGGCTCAAGTCAGCTGGAATCCCACTGCAACTGCAAGGGCCACACAGCAGCGTTTTCTCCTCGTCTGCTTAAGACCATGAGAATTTCTTGGAGTTTTCAGTGATTAATGTGCACACACAGCCAGTGTTAACAGTCAAACTTAGTCATTTTTCCATCAAAATCGTGAGAAAAGCATAAATAATATTTCAAACTGCTGACTGGTGAGCCTATGAAGCGAGGAAGTGGTCAGGAGATTCGTGTCTCTTAAGAGAACTGAAATGGGTCTGTCCAGAAGTGCCATTCCACAAGCCATACTGAACACATCTTCACATTACACAATCACAGAAATGCTACTTATTTCCAATATTTGTTTTGCAGGATAATATAGAAGCGAACTTTGCCCCCCTAAGTGACTCAAGCTTGACACAGCCTTTGTGTTAATTTATTAAAAAATTTGCTGGCTGGAGCCAAACGTTCAATTAAAACCTCTACTAACAAATTACTGGGATAATTGCCAGCAGCTGGAGTCCAATCCCTTTTTCTGTTTCCTTCTCACCAAAAAAGCATCTGGTGTATGTTGTCAATCTGTATTGACTGTTTGACTGATGCTGGTCGGCATCTTTAAGAACAGCATCCTAGATAATTAAATAGCAGAATGCTGATGAACAGTTGTTAATACAGAATAAAATCAATACACACCCTGATGTTTCGTGATGGTACAGAGCTGACACTATTTGAACCAGCTTCTTTAGAAAGCCTTAATTTTATCAAACAACATTCTTTCAGGAGAGATGATTTGGGGTTTTCCTTTTTAACAAAAGAGAAGTGGAGTGCGGCTCGGCATTTAATATCTGGCTGAGATTTAAAACGCACGCTCCTTATGAAGTGTGACATTTTATACCTGAAACCACAGGAACATTTCCCACATTTAAGGGATAGAGGGAAAATTCTTCAAATTAGATTTGAACTTTATACCTTCTAATTGTGCTCCAATCCTCCTCCTCCATGTACCACGCTCGGGCCTGATGAACAGGCTGCTATATCAAAGTCTAACAGCCCTGACCGCCGACAAATCCCCTTCACTCAGCCTTGAAGTAGAATTGGCAGTTATGTTAACTGGCAAAATAGCTGAGCTACTGCTCACAGGGCTAAAGGAAGTGGTCAGTGCAGCCCAGCTGGCAGAGCCAGCCCTCCTGGGGGTCAGCCTGAGCTGAAAGACACCACTGGGGCCACAAGGCTGACCCAAGTCCCCCAGCTTGCAGCAAAGAGCCACCCAGAGCTCCTTTACACACTCCCACCCAAGCCTAAAGGAAAACCAAACACCCATCTGCAAGGAAGTAATGAGCTGAGGGATGGAGCACCTCTGCTACACAGGCAGGCTGGGAGAGGGGGGTGTTCTGCCAGAGAAGAGGAGGCTCCAGGGAGCCCTACTTCTCACTTCCCTGGACACAGAAGTTTGCTGTGCAACTCAGTTGCAACCAGGTCCCCATCTGGGGACAGTTGTCCTGCTGTAAGTGCTGTAACAGCCACTGTGCCTCGTGGGAGAGCTCCTCTGTTGAGCCCTCCAGGATGAGAGCGACAGTGGTGCTCCAGGGTAGGGCTACGGAGCAAGGGGGATTTTCAGTGTGAGACATCCAGCAAAACATCACCCTCCTGGCACTTCTCCACCACCCCAGCTTCATCCAGCTCATTAGCAGGACACAAACAGGCCCTTCCACGACCCCTCATGTCAGTGAGAGATCATGGAATCACAGAATATCCTGAGTTGGAAGGGACTCACAAGGATTGAGTCCTGGCCCTGAACAGGACAACTCCAAGAATCCCACCATGTCCCTGAAGGCCTCTTCATAAGGAAGCTGCAGACCCAATGAGGTCTCCCCTCAGTCTCCTCCAGGCTGAAAAAGCCAGGTGCTCTCAGCTGCTCCTCATATGGCCCTTCTGGGCCCTTCACCACCTTTGTGTCCCTCCTTTGGATACTCTCGCATATAGTCTAATAGAGATCTGATATATCTCTAATACATAACACTTCTTATACTGTGGGACCCAAAACTGCCCTTGGGACTCGAGGTGAGGCCACCCCAGCACAGATCTCACACCTGTCCCCGTGGCCACACAAGAGGCAGAATCCTTGACTCCCAAGTGGTGTCCTGAAGCCTCAGCTAACCCATCCCACATGGTAAGGAGCCCTTTGTCTGCTCTTTGGGCCAGCAACACTCACAAAAACTCCACTCCATCTTCCACCCTGTGCCTTGAGGGACAATCCAGACCTCAGTAAGTGCTTTGAAATACAAGTTGCAAAGGCAGAACATTATTCCCATTATGTTCCTCGCTTTACTTAAGCCCTGCTCAATAACAGACAGGTGCACTAAGCTCTTTGCCAGGGACCCATGTTGAGAGGAACAAGACCCTCCAGTTTTATATGTTATCCCCTTGTAAGCTCACAAATCACCTCTTAAGCTTGTAATAAAAGACTTTTTTGAAAGATGATGGCACCTAGTTTCCAAGGCAGCAGAACTTTTAAGCTCATGTTTGCAAGAGCCTAAGCAATTACAGATGCCAAAAGGAACACGCTGTATAAAACCCATCACCTATTCCTGCTGCAAAGATTAAATAACACAGTCTTATTTTTTAATGCAACATGATCTGGATGAGGAAGTTGCTAGTGATGCTATACAAAAAATGTACAGTGCATGGAATAACAACTACAAATCCCTTTAATCTCTGCTGGTACCTAGAGACCTCAGATGGCTTGCTGCCTGTAGGGATTATTGGAGACATGTGACCCCATAATGGAAAGACCGAGACAATCCAGTATGTTGACTGACCACTGATGGTCTGCTGGACCTCAGCTGCACTTCAGGTTGCAGTGATCATAGGATCACAGAGTCACTGAGGTTGGAAAAGACCCCCAAGATCATCAAGTCCAACCTTTGACTGATCCCCACCTTGTCCCCCAGCCCAGAGCACTGAGTGACATGTCCAGTCCTTCCTTGGACACCTCCAGGGATGAGGACTCCACCACCTCCCTGGGCAACCCCTGTCCACCCTTTCAGTAGAGAAATTCCTCCTGATGTCCAACCTGAGCCTCCCCTGGCACAGCCTGAGGCCGTTCCCTCTCCTCCCCTGGCACAACTCGAGGCCGTTCCCTCTCCTCCTGTCCCTTGTTCCCTGCGAGCAGAGCCCAACCCCCCCCCTCCCCCCGCTCCCCCTCTTCTCGGTCAGGGGATTGCAAGAGACAGAAGGATCCCCATAGCCAGTGATGGGCACTCCGTTCTCCAGGTCTGACCCCGCTCCTGAATGCTGCTCATGCTTGGCTCCAGCCCCTTCCCAGCTCCGTTCCCTTCCCTGCACACGCTCCAGCCCCTCCATGTCCTTCTTGTCATGGGGGCCCAGAACTGGACACAGCCCTGGAGGGGCCTTGGCAGTGCCAGCACAGGGACAGTCACTGCCCTGGTCCTGCTGGACACACTGTTTTTGATACAAGCCAGGATGGACTGGCCTCCAAGGGAAGAGACAAGAAGAGAGAGAAAGAAAAGGAGAAGAAAGCAGGAGATGGGGCTGGAGAGCAGCTGAGCCAAACCTGAAGTGCAGCCACAGCAAATGTCCCAGGGCAGTGCTTCGAGGACAGCCCCATTAAATAGCCCAGGCAGCCCCGTGCCCTCCCACTTCAAACTACCCAAAAGCTCAAGGATTCAACTGGAATGCAACTGCTGAAACCTACAGCAAACCAGAACATCTCCCACTCCCCAGTTTCTCTGTTTATAAATCTCTATTTTCTTAGGCTAAGCCAATTACTTATTCTCAGTCACACACAACTCCCATTTCAGATACAAAACAAGCTCCTTTCCCATGAAAAGAAAAAAAAAGCAACTCTACTTATTTCATAATTAATTTTGCTGCACGACTTTCCCAGTAACACAACTCTTTTTTTTAAAAGTTCCCTACAAACAAATCCCCTCTGCCCGTGCACAGCCTCCCTGCACACTCTCACACATCACTTCTTCATGGCTTAATTTCCCATTTTTAAAAGGAAGATATTTGCTGTTCTCCAACTTTCTTGGGGGGAGCGAAGAAGCCAGGTGGGGAAGTGAGCAATGGGCATTATTCCATCATTAATACAGCTTCTGGCACAATAAAGATAATCTTGTGCACTGTGGCACTGAGGTGCTAACAGAGGGTAATAAATTCAGATTAATAATTAACAACCACATCATATCAAGCCATCTTGGTGCTCTCATTTCAATTCCTTCAGAAAGCTTCCTAGTTTTTTATCACAAACACATGCAATAGGTTAATAGCCATTAATTTTAGAAGTTATTTTTGAGCAGTACATCGCAGAATAAAAGCATGAATAACCCCTTTCACATTAATACAGCAAGTTACAAGCTGATTGTACACCACTGTCCCAAACTCAGCCCAGAGAAAATGCAACAAGTACTCAAAAACAAACAAACAAACAAAACCAAAACAAAAAACATTGATCCAATACACTTAAAGAAATTACATGATGGGCATCAGATAAATAACGTCTTACATGCTTTTTATTATGATCTGGATTCTTCAAGATTTGCATTTTCAAGCTTTTTCCCCAAAACCAGAGGGGCTAGGAACTTTACTTCAAACATTTGATAGCCAAGAGTCTCACCTAATTATGTGAGCTGGGGCTTCAAGGGAGAAAGAAAAAAGGAAAAAGGAACACAGACACACAGAGATTTATGGCAGAAAATATCATCACTGGCAAAACGCTCATTGTCGCAAACTTCTTGCTTTTCCCTTCTCCACTGGCTCTCAGAGGAGTGGAATTCCCCCAAAAAACTGTGCTGGAATCCTGTCTCAGTAGCTTTGATTTTTTTCCCGTTTTAAAGAAGGACCCTTTCAATGTTCTGCAACAGATGCTTCTCACTCTGCACACAAGCAATACATTGAAAAAATTCTTTTTTAATACCCCAACTTGCCTGCCAGCTAGACATCGTTCACAAGAAGGTGAAACAGCTCTACCACTCCCAAAACTGGCCTCCTACCAAAAACAGGGCTTGGAAATTATGGGTGGGGTTTTACAAGCAACATGCTCCCATTTCATTCATTCCTGATTTTTTGTCATATATCTATCTATATTTATTTATTTATTTATACTTATATTTTATACACACACGTATGTTATATATACATGTATACTTATTTGTTTTAAGAAGCAAAAAAACCCTAGCAGATCCTGCTAGGAGTGATGAAGTGGCATTGTGGGATGCAGACACATGTCCCCAGTCTCAGTGGTCACTTCCCAGCCACCCTTGGTGCACAGATGTGCTCAGTTTGGGGATGCAACTGATGGAGGAAACACAATGCA